>NW_025334647.1:0-302703 GCF_014858855.1 Bufo gargarizans | reverse complement strand
GTGGTCCATCAGCCACACTTTGACCTTGACCTAGTGGTGTGACATGGGGCACATTTTCAGAACAGAAGGAAGCAAGTTTTCTCCCAGGATAACTGCATGTGGCTTGATTCATATGTCCTTCACAAAGTCAAATCTACCTGATTCCAGCCTTATTGAAACACCCCCATGACCTGGCGTTGGGCAAAGCTGAAAACTGGACTCATCAGAGAAGATAACCTTACTCCAGTCCTCTATAGGTCAATCTTTATGGTCTTATGCAAACTTCAGCTCGTCTCGTCTCTGCTTCTCATTTGTTGTCCCCAATATTTGCTGCTAAACCTTGTTCTCCTAATGCTCACTGTATCCCTCTGCCAGAAAAGCTAGAATTGTATTCTTCTTTTCCTCTCTAAGAAGTTTTCTTTTCAATAAAGTTTGTCATGGTCTGTAGTTATTTGCTGATTACACTTACTGTATTTTCTGCTTTATAAGATGCACCCGATGATAAGACGCACCTCAGGTTTTAGAGGGGGAAAATAAGAAAAAAAATATCTTTCTTCAGACCCCATATCAAATCCTCAGATCAGACGCCCAAATCAGGACCTCACAATCAGACCCCATATCAGGAACTCAGATCAAACCCCCATATCAGGGCATCATATTAGACCTCACATCAGACCCCCATCAGACCTCCATGTCAGAACCCCATCAGACCTCAGATCAGACTTCCATGTTAGACCCCTATCAGACCTCAGATTAGACTTCCATGTTAGACCCCTATCAGACCTCCGATCAGGCCTCCATGTCAGAACCCCATCAGACCTCAGATCAGACCTCCATGTCAGAACCCCATCAGACCTCACATCAGACTTCCATGTCAGAACCCCATCAGACCTCAGATCAGACTTCCATGTTAGACCCCTATCAGACCTCAGATCAGACTTCCATGTTAGACCCCTATCAGACCTCAGATCAGACTTCCATGTTAGACCCTTATCAGACCTCAGATCAGACCTCCATATCAGAACCCCATCAGACCTCAGATCAGACTTCCATGTTAGACCCCTATCAGACCTCAGATCAAACTTCCATGTTAGACCCTTATCAGACCTCAGATCAGACCTCCATATCAGAACCCCATCAGACCTCAGATCAGACTTCCATGTTAGACCCTTATCAGACCTCAGATCAGACCTCCATGTCAGAACCCCATCAGAGCTCAGATCAGACCTCCATGTCAGAACCCCATCAGAGCTCAGATCAGATTTCCATGTCAGACCCCCATCAGACCTCAGATTAGACTTTGGGGGGAAAAAGTGCGTCTTATAAAGTAAAAAATGTGGTACTTTTTGGGGATTACTAGCGCAGCTTTTCTATCCAGCTGGTTCAATAATAAGAGAATACTGATGGCCACATGAGTGGTTTTTATACTATTGCTTATTAAATAAGATTTTATTTAGGTGGTCACCTAATCATCCCTCAATAAGTAGAATGAGGGGGGCCTGTGATGGCAGTCAACAAACACTGGAATAGAATGGCGCCATAGATGTGGAGATGCCTAAGAAAAAATTGGAGTGGTCTCTTAATTTTTCCAGAGCTTGTATATTGCCCAGAAACCCAGAGTAGCATACTAGGTGTTCTCTAGGAGCTCACAGACAGTTGTCCTGACATTTTTCTTTAGAATTTGCTGCTGTGATTCAAAATTCATTGTTTCATAGGATAGGGGGTATCTATCCAGCGGTTGGACCCCCACCTTTCGCAAGAACAGGGACCCCATATCCCCTGTAGCCATCTTGAAATTAACGGATTGGCCGGTCGCACATGCATGTGGCCGCTCCATTCATTTTTCTATCAGAGTTTTAGAGATAGCAGCGTATAGTGCTTGTCTATCTCCAAAATTCCCATAGAGATTAATGGAGCGGCCACATGGATGCCTGACTGGCTGCTCTGTTCATTTCAGGGGAGCAGCAGGGGATATGGGGCCCCCGTTCTCGTGATCAGTGGGAGTCCCAGCTATAGGACCCCCACCAATCTAATAGTTTTAGGATAGGTTATAGTTATAGGATAGGGGATACCTTTTAACAACCAGAATACCCCTTTAACAAAAGTTAACATGAGAAAGGCCACTAGTGCTTTTGGAATTTACCTTGGGTTCCTTTACGGCCTTGAGACGATTACATGTCTTAGTGATTTTTGTTGATCCATCATTCCTGGGGAGGGTAATAAAGGACTTGAATTTCTTCCATTTGTACAGAATCTGTTTGACTATAGATTGGTGGAGTCTAAACTCTTTAGGGTACTTTCACACTAGCGTTAAAGTTTTCCACTATTGAGTTCCGTCCTAGGGGCTCAATACCGGAAAAAAACGCTTCAGTTTTGTCCCAATGCATTCTGAATAGAGAGCAATCCATTCAGTATGCATCAGGATGTCTTCAGTTCAGTCCCTTTTACGGTATTTGGCCGGCCAAAATTCCGGAACATTTGCTGGATTTCCGTATCCGGGATAGATAATTTCCATTGAAATGTATTAATGCCGGATCCGGTGCCAAATGTTCTGGAAAAAACTGATCCGGTTTTCCTGTTTGCGCATGCACAGACCTTTAAATCTGTGAAAAAGATAAACACTGGATTCTTTTTTCCAGATGACACCAGAGACACGGATCCGGTATTGCAATGCATTTGTCTGACGGATTCGCATTCAGATCCAGAAACAAATGATATTCGTTTGCATACAGATTTCCGGATCCGGCAGGCAGTTCCGGCAATTGAACTGCCTGCCGGATTCTTCTAACTTAACGCTAGTGTGAAAGTACCCTTTAGAGATGTTTTTTTTTACTTTTTCAGCCTCTGATGAGCATCAACAACTCTTCTTCTGAGGTCCTCTGCTTCTGCGGTCATCTGCTAATCCTACAGGTTCACATTCTTTTGCCACTCACAGACATTTGATATTGGATCATTTTCCTCAAGAAATAATTGACCAAGTCTAATATTTTTTTGATTCATTTGTTTGATGTGGTTATCTTTATCTACTTTTAAGATTTGTGTGAAAATCTGATGTAATTTTAGGTCAAATTTATGCAAAAATATCTAAAACGCTGAAGGTTTCATAAACTTTTAAGCCCCACTGTATATATATATCTACAATGTAAACAATCATGTGTTAGATGCGCAGAAACAAGCCTGGCCAGCCACTCTCGACATACTAATCACTGAAAGCCTATATACCAAATACATTCACACATACGGGCATCTTGTAGTGTCAAAGATAAAAGCGAAAGCAACAAAAGAAGCCGGGAAAATACACAGAAAATATAAATAGAAAAGCTTCAGGAAGAGAAAACAAAAGGAAATGTGAACACAATGTTGCAACAAAATGTATTGCTGTGAATGTGAAAATACCTTCTGGAAACATAAAATTTGTGTAAAAGTCATTGTGTGACTGAGAATTATAAAGCATGGACTGCACCAGGGCTGGTCTTAGTGGTATGCAAGCTGTGGGGTCACACAGGCTCCATCAGTCACCACTGGTAAAGGCAGCACCCTAGATGGCACTGGGTAGATGTTATACGGTCACATTATTTGTGCATTCTATGGTCGACGTTTACATAGGCGCTGTGTGTGCTATTGAGCCACCGGTACAGTATATATGCAGTATATGACTGTGGCGGCACTTAAGGCGATTTGTGTTATTTGGTCAATGTCTTTATATAACCATTATTTGGGCACTATATGGAACTTTTAATTGAGCATTGTAGGGTATTTGTATACTGTACGACTGTACACGTTTATTATTTTTGTGGGGAGGTGGGGGGCAGGCAAGGTGCCGTACGTGACGCAATTTACCATAAGGCTTTTACTGACTGCTGAAAATTCTTTGTGACACCGAATAATCCTTTGTAACAGTTTATACGAGGCCGTGAAAACATTTGCGTATTAAAGACACATTAGATAGCTGTTGGCTAGATTATTTTTTTTTGACGGAAAGCTATCTCTTCCGACCTCCCTATACACATGCACACTCAGCTCGGCCTATCATGCACGTGTTCATAGGAGGGAGAGGGGAGTAAATCAGTGCCACACACCTCTAACGGCGACTTATCTCCTAAGAACAACAGGATTGGGCATGTTAAAGTGCAACAGCCTGATCCTTCTCTCGTTTTACAGTTACAAAATTCCCTGGGAACAAACACTTTGCTTTTATTTATTTTTGTTTTGTTTTGTTTTTTGTACTTTTTCTCGCCAAGTCCTCAGCTCTTGGTCTTTTTGAAATTATTATTCATTTGTATTCCGAATGATATGGAATATTAATATAGTGCGTATATATATATATATATATATATATATATATACAGGTGAAACTTAAAAAATTTGAATATCGTGCAAAGTTTATTTATTTCAGTAATGCAACTTAAAAGGTGAAGCTAACATATGAGACTCATTACAGGCAAAGCGAGAGATTTCCAGCCTTTATTTGTTATAATTTGGATAATTATGGCTTATAGTTTATGAAAACCCCAAAGTCACAATCTCAGGTCCCCTTTGCTCAGGGGGTATGGATTAATTAGCCGACTAGAGTGGGACACTTTGAGCCTAGAACAGGGATGGGCAAACTGCGGCTCTCCAGCTGTTGCAAAATTACAAATCCCATCATGCCCTGCTGTAGGCTGATAGCTGTAGGCAGACTGGGAATACTGGGATTTGTAGTTTTACAACAGCTGGAGAGCCGCAGTTTGCCCATCCGTGGCCTAGAATATTGAACCCTTTCACAATATTAAAATTTTAAGTTGTATTAATGCAACTCCTTTTAAGTTGCATTACTGAAATAAATGAACTTTTGCACGATATTAAAAATTTTTGAGTTTCATCTGTATATATATATATATAGAGAGAGAGAGAGAGAAAATAAAAAAGCAGCACACATTAAACGCGGGTGCAAGTGCTTGTGGGGGCCTATATTATTTATTTATTTAATGGTTTTATTCCTGCAGACCACGTGTCAAAAAAATGACTAATTTGTGCCTCATTTGCACACAGGCGACTTCCTTCCACTTGAGCGACTGGAGGAGTACAGTAAAGATTGGAATAATAACATAATATTACACAAATGAGCCCATTCTCCAGGTGCTAATTTATCTAAATATAACTCAGATATAAATCAGATATAAGCATATTAATTTTTTTATTTTTTTTTATAAGATGAAAGTATTATCCTGTTCTACTAAACTAGACTTAGTGGCGCAGACAATGCACCAACACGGTCGCTCGCATTGTGCCTATTAATTTGTACAGTAGTTAAGAGGATTGATTGTTTTATTTCATAGAATCGCCGCAATGATAACGCAGAAGGTGTCGTATTTAATAGCAGAAAAACAGTAGGCCACCTAGAAATTCCTTTCGCAAGCTTTCGCAGGATCTCATTTTTTCCCTTTAACCCTGAAATTCAATTATTCTTTCATAAACAGAATAATAATTATCTGATTAATCCATGCCATGAAATCACTTCATTTGTCAGCGGAGCCGGAATAAGAGTATCGACTGTTTCGCGTTCCCCATTAGAAAGCACGGGGCTGAGTAATTTAGAAACTTGAGAATAATGAGAGCGACTTACAGGACAATGCGGCAGCATTAAGGAGACTTAAGGTGCCATTTTAATGCCCAGGGTGATAGTTTTAAGATTAAAATACAATGACTCACGGCAAATATTGTTGTGTTAGGAAATGTATTTACGCAGAACTGGAAATTAGGGTGAAAATTAGCGACTTTGAGAAAATAGTTAGGATGGTGGATTTGGGAAGCGATAATAACTGATTTGGTGGGAATTACTTTTGTCCTTTATTTAAATACTAAGACCAAGGAAGAATGACTTGTTGGTGATCCAACTGGTATCCACCATGCCCCCATAGCTACGTCATACACCTCTATCACCATATTTATGTTTGGCCCACCTCTTTTCTATATGGTCTTTTAAGTGGAATCCCAGTGCCGACCAACCGGTTTGACTTTGAACTAGTCCTGATGGCGTTATCCTGGTGGTTCCCTGGTATTTACCCTTTAATCCCTATACAGGGATCTGGACTTCACTGCAGGGAAATCACCAGGCTGCTCCCTCTTGAAATGGTCCTGATGTAGTCAGCTGTTGACCCATAAAGATCAGAGACACCTGTGCATGGCACCGAGGGAACAGGCAACCTCGTAGTCAATAACAGGACAAGGTCAGGGTGGGCAGAGTTTGTGCAAATCTGCGGACACTCGAAAGGTCAGGGCAGATGGCACAGGATCAGTATGATAGAAAGGCACAGGTTAGATCAGACAGGAGACAGTCAAGATCCCAGGTAGAGGTTGGTAAACAGGCAGAGAAATATAGGCAGACAAACAGAGATCAGGGCAGGCAGCACAGGATCAGTATGGTGAACGGGTACAGGTCAAGTCAGATGGCAGATGATCATGATTCCAGGCAGAGGTTGGTACACAGGCAGACAAACTTAGTAGCTCTTGTACAGCTCAACAAGCTGCATAGACCTACTGTAGCAAGATCTGTCGAGACCAAATTGCACAGGCAAGGAAGGGAGGTCAGTAACACAGCTATACAAGAGGGCTGATGAGCTCAATAGTGAAGCAGCTGAGCACATGATTAGAAAGGGCATTAACCCATGCAGTGCTGCAGGGTAAGGTCTCTGTAATAAGAGGCCCTGCAGCCAGGCTGTGGCCTACAGCATGGGAAACAGGAGTCTGGCAAACGGGAATATGCTAGGTGAGTGATGCGGCGCCCATGCATGCTACAGAAAGCGGAATGGCAGTGGCACAGATCATCACCATGACATTAAGACATATGGAACATCATAGACAGGTGCCCCCTCTCCAGATTCAATTCTATGAGCCAGTGCACCTCAGAACCATCTGGAACAAAAGCAAAGAAACTCAAAAAATGCTACCAGTCCTCCTCTTAGTAGGAACCAAGGCTACCAGCAAGGCTGTTTGAACTTAGCTGCTAAGGACTCAGGTTACATCTGCAGAGTAAGGTAGCTGAAAACAGTTGCAAGATCCCTAGTAGCAGACCTAATAGAACGACCAGGGAAGTGCAAATGATTAGTCTGGTCAAAACCATGCAGACAGGTACAGCCAAATCAGTAGACAAAGGGTTAATTCAGAGAGAAGCCAAAGTAAGTTCTCTACGAGAATCAATCAAAGCCAAATCAGCAGACTAAGGATTATTCCAGAAATAAGCCAAAGTAAGTTCTCTAGGAGAACTAATGCAGGTGCTGAGAGTAGCACAATGACCAGGAGCCACGACACATACAAAAGCACAGGCACTGTACAAAAGTACAATCCCTCGCACCACCTTCTGATTGCATGGTGAACCAAAGCCCTGATTGGCTCGGAGCCCCCTTTTTCGTATATGCCTATCAGCTATGTCTAGGCTCGTCAGCACGGCACCCTTCCAGGAATAGCCATGTGATTGGTGCACGCAATGGGTGCTAAGCAGAGAAGAAGGCACTGCAGGAACATGGCTAGGTGAGCTCCTGACCACTACATTTCCCACTTCATCCCCAGCTTTTATCTGACTAAAGTGAATGTCCATTATGTTCATTATAAATGTTTACATAAGGTAGAAAAATTCACCAATATGTCAGCATTGTCGTTCAAGATACCATATTTAATAAAAATGGGATGCCCCTGAGTAGTTTACATGATAGGTGGGGGTCCAGAAGCTTATGTTAATTATAATGATCATATATAAAGACCATATTAAGTCCATGTAGACATCCCAGATAAAAGGTTTTGCATCAAGGCTCAAGGTCTTCAAGCTCCTTGTTTGGCGGCCATATTGTTCCTCAGCCTTCCTGCCTCCCCAGAAGAAGAGTATAAAAAAATGAAAAAAATAAATAAATAAATAAAATTATTGAATGGTATCTCCACCATTGATGGTTTCTTATACAATAGGGAAGAAGTAAAAGGAGAAGGGATCCATTAATAAAAGCATGGATATACTATCCATGTACTTAACTATATATATATATATTTACAAAAAATTCAGGTCTTTTTTAGCATGTAGTATGTGGTTTCCATCTACCATCCGGTTTCGAAATTGCGGTCATTCGAACCAAACAAACACCAGAAGAGGAAGTTGACCTCCAGGCAATCACTTGGTAAACAAGAACACCTAGTGCTCCACTTCTCATATCTCTTCGGTTGCACTTTCCAGGTTACTTTGACCATAGCCCATTTGATACGCCTATGAAACGGCTAAATCTTTCGTCCGGAATATGATTACGATCACAAAATACCCTTACTATGTCAACTGTCTACTTTGTGCAATTAAGAAGGCCAATTTTTTTTTTTTAATTCTCCTTTTGGCTACCCAGAAGACAAACCGTCTGAACCACAAGAGTTTAGACCATGAATATGAAGTAACTAGGGCAATGGAAGGCCCTAAAAAATAGCTGTGGTTAGTGGCTTGTGGGAGGGAGGTGGGATATAGATGGATGAATTTTACTTTTAATCAATGAGATAATCAATCCCACATGCAACCTCTTTACTGGTTTCATTTATATATCTCCCCATCACGATGGGCCAGATTTTTTTTTTGTTACTTTTTTTCCCTTTCCCTCAGTCCATTTTTCAATATATAAAAATGATCTTCAAGCAACAATTTAACTCGAGACAGAATGTTCACTGGTGCACTTTAGTTGATGAAATGCACATGTGCCTAGAGTTTCTACAAAACGTCCTGAAGCTTCTACCTAGACATGAGACGGGAATATGTAAAGATGACAGTTGACATCATCCCTAAGACTTCAAAAACATGGCTGCTGTCTTCCAAACACAGCACACTCTTGCCTATGGGTCGTAAATGGTATTGCAGCTAAATCCAGTTCATTTGAACACCAAGCACAAGCCACGGACAGGAGTGATGCTTTCATTGGAGGAGAGCCGCTATGTTATTCTAATAATATATGATATATAATAATATATATGAATATAATATAGGTACTTTTTCTATATAAAACTCAATACTTTTTCGATACTTTGATACAATATTGGGATTGGCGTTTTTTCAATAGCACAGCTTAGTATCAGTCACTATCAGAGAACATGGTGTGTTCTCATAAGCAGCTGTACAATGGAGAAGGAGGGAGAGTGTCCTTCCCTCCTCACTGTGACGTGGCCGGCCATTGCCATCAATGAAAAAGCTGAAGGACCCGATGGGTGGAGTGTCAGGGAGAGAGGTAGAGTGGAGAATAGGAGGGCCGGGGAGAGGAAAACTCACCATGTCTGCCCAGTGCTGGAAGCTGAGAAGTTTAGGGATCTTTGATGATGTCATCGCCATGTGACCAATAAAATCACTTGTTACTTGTCAACTATTAAAATATTATAAAAAATGTTCCTGTGCTGTGAAAGCCGTAACAGAAAAAATAATAAAAACATGCAATTCGCAATTTTTTTTACTCATCTTGTCCCCCCCAAAAAATTCTAAAGTTGTATGTTCCCCAAAAATAGTACCAATAAAAACTACAGCTTGTCCTGCAAAAAAACAACAACTCTGTATATGTAAAGTTATGGCTGTTAGAAAATGGCAATGTAAATAAAATGTTGATTTTTTTTTCAAAGGTTTTTTAGTTTTTGTGTGTGGTATTGAATGTATCGAGTATCGCAATACTTTTTCTTGTTATCGAAACCGAATCAATATTTTGGTATCATGATGACAACTGTAAAAATATATTACAATTATTATCGATGTATCAGAAAAATATATGACCTAAATGAAAATGAAATACTAAATTAATCATAAATACAATTTATTTATTGTATGCAGTTATATAGCACTTTATATTCCACAGCGCTTTACTGATATTAGCATCAAGCTGTTCTCAATGGGGCTCACAATCTAAGGTCCCTATCAGTCAGTCTTTGGAGTGCGGGAGGAAACCGGAGAACCCGGAGGAAACCCACGCAAACACTGGGAGAACATACAAACTCCATGCAGATGTTCTTGGTCGGATTCGAGCCTAGGACCCCGGCCCAGTCCAAAACCATAACCTGTGGGCCTAGCAGCTCACCTAATGATGGATCCATGTAAAATAAATTTCAGAATAAAAAAAATCTGGTAAAAGATCAAATGAAAAATATTTAGCAAGAGTCTGTTTGAGTATAGAAATGTTGTCTATATGCCACTTATATAAACAATGTTGCCAATGCTGTTGTTAATATTTAATGCAAAAGGTTACACCAGGCTGCAGTTAGTAAATTAGTATCGATGAGATGTAGAGTTCACTGGCCGAGATACTTGTGCTCCTCTATAAATATGTTCAAGTTAGTGTATCAACTCCCTAAAAAGCAACAGAATGCTTCATGTTGGCAAGGCCTCTGGCAATAGGGGCCAGTGCACACACACCCTATTTCTCTTATAGCGGGTCACCTTTGGCTACTTAAGGCACCTTCCCCTATGAGACAGCTTGCTACTGTCCTGCGAAGGTGTGTTGTTTCTGTTGTCTGCCCCTGTACTGACTTCTGACCTATTCCAGGATTCTGACCCTCTGCTGTCTGGCCTGACCTGTGCCTGACTTCTGTATTCACCCTTTGCTGCCTTCCTTGACCTCAGAATTTTTATCAGATTGCTGACACTTTGCCTGCCCTGACCTTAGCCTTTCCCTAACTATGGTTTTGCCTGATCCCTCAGTGCTCTGAAATGGTTACTCTTGACCATCGTGAGTCAGCTCTCAACCAGACAGACACTACTCTAGGAGGTAGTAGCCTGGTGGTTCCACTGTAGCAAAGTCCAGATCCCTGTACAGGGGTTAAGGGGTGGAGTTCAGGGGACTGTCAGGATAACACCCTTAGGAGTAGCCCAACGCCAAATTTGTTGTTAAACACAATGGTTCCACACCCACTGTCATAACAGATACAAATAACATCAGGTTTAGGTGGATAGATAGATAGATAGATAGATAGATAGACTCCAACCCTGGGGATTTATAGGTTAATTTGAAAATAAAATTTAGCCAAATTAAAATTTATAAAAAAAATAAAAAAGTAAAAATGAAAATTAATAAGTAAATGTGTCTAGGAATCAGTGAACACACAGTGACCCCACCCTCCTTCATATTGAGCTTATTACTTCACAAGAACACACACTCGGCAAACTGTTTCCATGTGTGTTTGTGGCATTTCTAAGTCATCGAGTGTCATTAAAATGTCTCTTATTGGTCACCTCCCCCCATCGTTTCTTATTTCCCTAAGTCTACGTGGGTCTGAAACTATAGGACCATATTTCCAGTAAACGATAAAAAAAAAAAACTTTCTTATTTCCATCCAAATAGTTAATTGGACTCAAATTAGAAATTGATAGATTTTTTTTCATTGGGCCTTTCAGATTTTTCAGCCTAAAGTCGTCAGAGAAAGAAAATCTGCAGAGGAGGGAAATTAACTGCCGGACAGCCCGATCAGCTGCAGGGGTCCGGCAGTCACTGATAGCCAGACCCCTGCTGTATGCGTCGGCATCTGTGAAAACACTCATGCCGGCGCATTACCCTTGCACTGCCACGGTAAGCGCTGACCGCGGCACGTGCGGTATCCTGCTGGGTGCGGGGTGTCCATCGGGTCCCCGCGCTGCTGTGACGGGGACCTGATAGCAGGGAAGGCAGCCCAATGCCTTCCTTAGGCATCATGGCTTTCTAAGGCATCATGGCTGCCTTCCGTGAGAGCCTGTCAGATCCAGCCCCCTGGATCTCATAGACAGGAAGCTGTGTGTATTACAGTGTGTAATACACTCACAGCCAATGCATTACAATACAGAAGTATTGTAATGCATTGTAAAGGGGATCAGACCACCAAAAGTTGAAGTCCCAGGGTGGGACAAAAAATAAAGTGAAAAGTGTCCTTTTCCCAAAATAAAGTTAAAAAAAAATGTAAATAATAGGAAAAAAAAGAAAAGTAGACATATTAGGTATCTCCGCGTCCGTATAGACTGGCTCTATAAAAATATCACATGATCCACCCTGTCAGGTGAACACCGTAAAAGATAAGTGTAATACCAAGTGATCAAAAAGTATGTACCCCAAAATAGTACCAATCAAACTGTCATCTTATTCTGCAAAAAAATAGCCCCTACCTAAGACAATCACCCAAAAAATAAAAAAATAGGGCAATGCAAAAACAAGATTTTATTCTGTTCAAAAATGATTTCACTATGTAAAACTTAACAAAAATAAACATGATAGACATATTAGGTATCTCTGCATCCGTAACAACCTGCTCTATAAAAATATCATTATATGCCCCCTCAGGTGAATGCAGTAAAAAAAATTTTGTTAAAGCTATGCCAAAACAGCCATTTTTTTCACCTTATCTCACAAAAAGTTTAATACCGAGTGATCAAAAATTCTTATGTACCCCAGAATGGTACAAAAAGAAACGTCACCTCATCCCACAAAAAATTTGCTCATATATAAGACAATCACTTAAAAAATTTAAAACAATGGCACTTGTAAACCAATCCATCAAAATCTGCGCTGCAAAAGCTATATGGCGCTCCTTCCGTTCTAAGTCCTGCGATGTGCCCCCACAGCAGTTTACCACCACATATGGGGTGTTGCCATATTCAGGACAAAATAGGTAACAAATTATGGGCTGCTTTTTCTCCTGTTACCCCTTGTGAAAATGAAAAATTTGGGGCTAAAGCAGCATTTTATTGGAAGAAACAAAACTTTTCATTTTTACAGCCAAGTGTTTCCAAAACGCTTAGGGGGCAAAGTGCTCAGTACCCCCCTTAATATATTCTGTGTAGTTGTCAAAATGGGGTCACTTTTTGAAGGTTTCCACTGTAGGGGTACGTCAGGGTCTCTTCAAATACATAATGGTGCCTAAAAATCATTCAAGCTAAATCTGCCTCCAAAATCCATATAGCGCTTCTTTCCTTATGACCACTGCCAAGTGCCCATAGAGCAGTTTACCGACACATATGGGGTATTTCTGTAAACTGCAGAATAAGAGTGATATATATTGAGGTTTTTTTATGCTGTTAACCCTTGCTGTGTTGCAAGAAAAAATTGCTTAACATAAAAAATCTATCAAAAAAGTGAAATTTTGAAATTTCACCTCCATTTTCTTTTAATTCTTGTGGAACACCTCAAGGGTTAACAAAGTTTGTAACATCAGTTTTGAATAATTTGAGGGGTGTAGTTTCTAAAATGGGGTCATTTATGGGTGGTTTTCATCACGTAAGCCCCTAAAAATCACTTTGTATCTGAATTGGTGCTTAAAAAAATGGCTGTAAAAATTTTAAATTTTGTTGAAAATTTGAAAAATAAAATGACATTTACAAAATGATGCCAACATAAAGCAGACATATGAGGAATATTGATTGATAACCATTTAATGAGGCATTACTATCTGTCTGAAAAGTCGAGAAACTCAATTTAGAAAATTGTGAATTTTTCAAAATATTTGGTAAATTTGGGATTATTTTATAAATAAAGGTGAAATATATCGACTCAAATTTACCACTGTAATGAAGTACATGTCAGGAGTCGTGAATGTCAGAGTTATAGCAAAAGGGGGGGCCTGGGCCTCAGCGAATGTGGGGGGTTTAAAACACTCCTTGTCAAGTGGTAGGTTGGGGGTACAGGTACAGATTTTGCATTGGGAACTAGGAGCAATTAGTGCAATTTTGGAATCTATCTATCTATCTCATATCTATCTATCTATCTATCTCATATCTATCTATCTATCTATCTATCTCATATCTATCTATCTCATATCTATCTATCTATCTATCTATCTATCTCATATCTATCTATCTATCTATCTCATATCTATCTATCTCATATCTATCTCATATCTATCTATCTATCTATCTATCTCATATCTATCTATCTATCTATCTATCTCATATCTATCTATCTATCTATCTATCTATCTCATATCTATCTATCTATCTATCTATCTCATATCTATCTATCTCATATCTATCTATCTATCTATCTATCTATCTCATATCTATCTATCTATCTATTATCTATCTATCTATCTATCTATCTCATATCTATCTCATATCTATCTATCTATCTATCTATCTCATATCTATCTATCTCATATCTATCTATCTATCTATCTATCTATCTATCTCATACAGACGTGGACAAAATTGTTGGTACCCTTTGGTCAATGAAAGAAAAAGTCACAATGGTCACAGAAATAACTTTAATCTGACAAAAGTAATAATAAATTAAAATTCTATAAATGTTAACCAATGAAAGTCAGACATTGTTTTTCAACCATGCTTCAACAGAATTATGTAAAAAAATAAACTCATGAAACAGGCATGGACAAAAATGATGGTACCCCTAACTTAATATTTTGTTGCGCAACCTTTTGAGGCAATCACTGCAATCAAACGCTTCCTGTAACTGTCAATGAGACATCTGCACCTCTCAGCAGGTATTTTGGCCCACTCCTCATGAGCAAACTGCTCCAGTTGTGTCCGGTTTGAAGGGTGCCTTTTCCAGACTGCATGTTTCAGCTCCTTCCAAAGATGCTCAATAGGATTGAGGTCAGGGCTCATAGAAGGCCACTTTAGAATAGTCCAATTTTTTCCTCTTAGCCATTCTTGGGTGTTTTTAGCGGTGTGTTTTGGGTCATTGTCCTGTTGCAAGACCCATGACCTGCGACTGAGACCAAGCTTTCTGACACTGGCTAGTACATTTCTCTCTAGAATTCCTTGATAGTCTTGAGATTTCATTGTACCCTGCACAGATTCAAGACACCCTGTGCCAGACGCAGCAAAGCAGCCCCAGAACATAACAGAGCCTCCTCCATGTTTCACAGTAGGGACAGTGTTCTTTTCTTGATATGCTTCATTTTTTCGTCTGTGAACATACAGCTGATGTGCCTTGGCAAAAACTTCGATTTTTGTCTCATCTGTCCACAGGACATTCTCCCAGAAGCTTTGTGGCTTGTCAACATGTAGTTTGGCATATTCCAGTCTTGCTTTTTTATGATTCGTTTTCAACAATGGTGTCCTCCTTGGTCGTCTCCCATGTAGTCCACTTTGGCTCAAACAACGACGGATGGTGCGATCTGACACTGATGTTCCTTGAGCATGAAGTTCACCTTGAATCTCTTTAGAAGTCTTTCTAGGCTCTTTTGTTACCATTCGGATTATCCGTCTCTTAGATTTGTCATCAATTTTCCTCCTGCGGCCACGTCCAGGGAGGTTGGCTACAGTCCCATGGATCTTAAACTTATGAATAATATGTGCAACTGTACTCACAGGAACATCTAGTTGCTTGGAGATGGTCTTATAGCCTTTACCTTTAACATGCTTGTCTATAATTTTCTTTCTGATCTCTTGAGACAGCTCTTTCCTTTGCTTCCTCTGGTCCATGTCGAGTGTGGTACACACCATATCACCAAACAACACAGTGATTACCTGGAGCCATATATATAGGCCCAATGGCTGATTACAAGGTTGTAGACACCTGTGATGCTAATTAGTGGACACACCTTGAATTAACATGTCCCTTTGGTCACATTATGTTCTGTGTTTTCTAGGGGTACCATCATTTTTGTCCATGCCTGTTTCATGAGTTTATTTTTTTACATAATTCTGTTGAAGCATGGTTGAAAAACAATGTCTGACTTTCATTGGTTAACATTTATAGAATTTTAATTTATTATTACTTTTGTCAGATTAAAGTTATTTCTGTGACCATTGTGACTTTTTCTTTCATTGACCAAAGGGTACCAACAATTTTGTCCACGTCTGTATCTATCTATCTATCTATTATCTATCTATCTATCTATCTATCTCATATCTATCTCATATCTATCTATCTATCTATCTATCTCATATCTATCTATCTATCTCATATCTATCTATCTAGACAACAAATTTTTAAGGATTTTTGTGGTTGGCAGTGATCTGCCCAGAAATAGATGAAAAGATCAGGTAGATATTAGATAGATAGATTGATACAGTGATAGATGATAGATAGATTATCGATAGATGGATAGTTATGACATAGATAGACCGACCAATAGATAAATAGATAGATAATAGATGGATACATAGATAGATAGATAATAGATAGATAGATAGATGATAGATAGATAGATATAGTCGTGTAGGGGCTGGACAGTTATCCGATCCCTGTACACACTGTCAGGGGGTAGGTTGGTTGCAGTCCTCATGGCTCTAGTTTCCGGTTTTTTTCCTGCTAATATTAGGCAGATTTGAGGAATATATTTTCTGACAGACAATTAAGTGCGGGATTAGAAGAATAGAAAAATCTATAAATTTATCCGCACTTTTCTCATTGCATCTTTTACATAAATTAACAAAAAACAAGGAGGCCCATGAATGATTCAGCGGAAGGAGGCCATTAGCGGGTGTAAAGCGGGGCACCCTCTGTTTGTTTATCTCCACGGTTTGGCCCCTACATTTAGATTGCCCACAGCAAATTACAGTTTCAGTGTTTTAATGCCTCAGGAGATCCAGAGAATTATTAATTGATGTTTCCCCTGCTGGATATCATTACTCTTGATTTTAACAAAAAAAAAGAAGTGTAAGAATCGGTTAAGCAGCCGCTCACCGACTGAGAAATGAGTCTCTGCGGTGCCAAGAAAAATGCCTCCGCTCACACAGCGACCATGGAACAAAGTCCTTAATATTTAACAGGAGCAATTTAAAATAAGAAATATTTTATAGCACTTTTTCATTTTTCTATTTTTTCATTTTTTCTTACTCTAAGGATTTTTCTATCTTCTTGTCAGAATAGATACGTTCTTATCAGACACGGGAAGGACCCTCCCTGGTTCTCTATCAGCGCTGTGACACCAAGGAGGGAAAGCATTACTATGTTTCCAGGCAAAAGAGCAAAAGGGGAAATAAATGTAACAATTTATGATTCATTTAATTATTATTATTTAAACTTTGTTTTGTGAGTTTTACTGGAGGGAGGAGGCGACATTGACCTTGTGGGCAACTGCCTTGAATGTTCCTCACTGTCCTGGGTCACGGTTCTGACCTTACCGGTTCCTTCAGAGCGTTGGTTTAGGGACCTCAATACACGTCTATTTCTGTATCGTTCTCACAACACAATGATTTCTAGATAAAAAAATGTATGGATAGGTCCTGGAGCATCTATCTATCTACAGCGCCTTGCAAAAGTATTCACCCCCTTGACTTTTTTCGTGTTTTGTTACATTACAGCTTTCCGTTCAATGTTTTGTTAATCTGAATTTCATGTGATGGATCAGAACACAATAGTCTAAGTCGGTGAAGTGAAATGAGAAAAATATATAAATAAAACTATTGTTTAGAAATAGAAAACAGAAAATTGTCCTGTGCGTATGTATTCACCCCCTTTGTTAGGAAGCCCATAGAAAGCTCTGATGCAACCAATTACCTTAAGAAGTCACATAATTAGTGACATGATGTCACCTGTGTGCAATCTACGTGTCACATGATCTGTCATCACATATACACACCTTTTTTGAAAGGCCTCAGAGGCTGCAACACCTAAGCAAGAGGCATCACTAACCAAACACTGCCATGAAGACCAAGGAACTCTCCAAACAAGTAAGGGACAATGTTGTGGAGAAGTACAAGTCAGGGTTAGGTTGTAAAAAAAAATCCAAATCTTTGATGATCCCCAGGAGCACCATCAGATCTATCATAACCAAATGGAAAGAACATGGCACAACAGCAAACCTGCCAGGAGATGGCCGCCCACCAAAACTGACAGACCGGGCAAGGAGGGCATTAATCAGAGGGGAAGCACAGAGAGCTAAGGTAACCCTGGTTACGGGGCTCTGGTCTGATGAGACTAAAATGTAACTTTTCGGCCATCAAAGAAAACGCTATGTCTGGAGCAAACCCAACACATCTCATCACAGAACACCATCCCCACAGTGAGACATGGTGGTGGCAGCATCATACTGGGGGATGGGACTGGGAAACTGGTCAGAGCTGAGGGAAAGATGGATGATGCTAAACACAGGGATATTCTTGAGCAGAACCTGCCCCACTCTGTACGTGATCTGAGGCGAGGACGGAGGTTCACCTTCCAGCCGGACAATCACCCCAAACACACGGCTACAGCAACACTTGACTGGTTTAAGGGGAAACATGTAAATGTGTTGGAACGGCCGAGTCACAGCCCAGATCTCAGTCCAATAGAAGATCTGTGGTCAGACGTAAAGATCGCTGTTCACAAGCGCAAACATCCGACCTGAAGGAGCTGGAGCAGTTCTGCAAGGAGGAACGGGCGACAATCCCAGCGGTCAGATGTGGCGACTGCTTCTAGAGACTTATCCAGAGCGACCTGGAGCTGTGATTGCCGCAAAAGGGGCCTCTACAAAGTACTGACTACAGGGGGGTGAATAGTTCTGCACATTGACTTTTTCTGTTATTTTGTCCTATTTGTTGTTTGCTTCACAATTAAAAAAATAAAATCTTCAAAGATGCAAATCCTCAACCAACCCATGTTAATTCCAGGTTGTGAGGCACCAAAACATGAAAAAAGTCAAGGGGGGGTGAATACTTTTGCAAGGCACTGTCGATATCTATCTATTATTCTATCTTTTATCTATCTATTTACCACTGTTCAGGCCCATTTTGGGAGAAACACCTGGGTTCTGCTCAGTTCTACCTAGCCACACTTGGACTATCTATGGGATCAGTAGTGAATAGTGTGAATATTTGCACTTTGAGAATTCCCGAAGATGTAGAATATAGTGCTATATATTCGTAATTGCAAATATTCTAGATTTTCTTTCATCAGTAACCTCCCTACTTCTTGCTTGTCGGCCAATGAGAAGGCTGCAATGTCTTTGTCTGAGTTCAGCAACATCCCTAGCGACCAATAGGAAAGTTGCCTACCAGTGATGAGCGGCAGGGGCAATATTCGAATTCGCAATATTTCGCAAATATTTGGGTGAATATTCGTCATATATTCGAGAATTCGAGAATTCGTGATCTCTAGTCATTATTTTCTTGATTGCAAAAATTGGCAATCGGAAAATTTGCGATACAAAAATTCACGATCAACACTACTCCTAAAGTCAAAGTTAATGCAGCCTTCTCATTGGCCGACAAGCAAGAAGCAGGGAGGGATCATGGGTTCAGATGAAAAAAAAAATTGAATATTCACGAATACGAATATTTAGCACTATATTCTAGATACTCACAAATTCTCGAAGTGCCAATATTCGCGATAAAAATTCACAATTAGAATATTCGTGATCAACACTATAAGAACCTCCCCAGCAGCCGTTTTCTGCTGTTTTTTTACGGTTCTGAGAGAGAGCAGCGACATTGCTGAGCTCTGTGCTTTCATCTGCATCCTATTCCTTATCCAATTACATTAGTTAGTTGGTTAGTTAGTTGGTTAGTTGGTTAGCTAGTTAGCTTATACATATAATACAGACAGTTAGTGGGAGATAATCAGTGTAGGTTATATCCTGATATAGTGGAGCTTATTGGTTCCAGTGCAGGGAGTTAGATAGTGTGATAGGGATTAGTGTACTGTGCATTTTCTCCAGTCTCAGGAAACTTCTAGCAGTTTGAAAAATCTAGCAACAGTGACCCACGACTGTAGTTCGCTCGTCCCTAATAGTGACATAAATTCAGTTCAGGTTCTTCTGTGTAATAGCTTTCATTATGTATTGTGTACTGATCACCAGTGCTGCAGCCACAGTTCTACTGGTTATTATTGGAAACAGTCAACAAGCTTGTTCTCAGGCACATTTCCAGCTGAGTTTTGTGTCACACAGGGAAACAGTTAGTGTTTCCTAGATCAGTGTAAACACTGGATTTCTCTAAATGCCTATAGCGGACATTTAAAGAGCAGGGAATGCTGGGAGATTTCAGCCCTGCAGTTTGCAGAATTATTAATTTAGAGCTGCAGAATATAATACAGGATGCAACTCGAGATCAGTACAGGATATATAATGTAATGTATGTACAAAGTGACTGCACCAGCAGAATAGTGAGTGCAGCTCTGGAGTATAATACAGGATGTAACTCAGGATCAGTACAGGATAAGTAATGTATGTACACAGTGACTGCACCAGCAGAATAGTGAGTGCAGCTCTGGAGTATAATACAGGATGTAACTCAGGATCAGTACAGGATAAGTAATGTATGTACACAGTGACTGCACCAGCAGAATAGTGAGTGCAGCTCTGGAGTATAATACAGGATGTAACTCAGGAGCAGTACAGGATAAGTAATGTATGCACACAGTGACTGCACCAGCAGAATAGTGAGTGCAGCTCTGGAGTATAATACAGGATGTAACTCAGGATCAGTACAGGATAAGTAATGTATGTACACGGTGACTGCACCAGCAGAATAGTGAGTGCAGCTATGGAGTATAATACAGGATGTAATTCAGGATCAGTACAGGATAAGTAATGTATGTACACAGTGACTGCACCAGCAGAATAGTGAGTGCAGCTCTGGAGTATAATACAGGATGTAACTCAGGATCAGTACAGGATAAGTAATGAATGTACACAGTGACTCCACCAGCAGAATAGTGAGTGCAGCTCTGGAGTATAATACAGGATGTAACTCAGGATCAGTACAGGATAAGTAATGTATGTACACAGTGACTCCACCAGCAGAATAGTGAGTGCAGGTCTGGAGTATAATACAGGATGTAACTCAGGATCAGTACAGGATAAGTAATGTATGTACACAGTGACTGCACCAGCAGAATAGTGAGTGCAGCTCTGGAGTATAATACAGGATGTAACTCAGGATCAGTACAGGATAAGTAATGTATGTACACAGTAACTGCACCAGCAGAATAGAGAGTGCAGCTCTGGAGTATAATACAGGATGTAACTCAGGATCAGTACAGGATCAGTAATGTATGTACACAGTGACTGCACCAGCAGAATAGTGAGTGCAGCTCTGGAGTATAATACAGGATGTAACTCAGGATCAGTACAGGATAAGTAATGTATGTACACAGTGACTGCACCAGCAGAATAGAGAGTGCAGCTCTGGAGTATAATACAGGATGTAACTCAGGATCAGTACAGGATAAGTAATGTATGTACACAGTGACTGCACCAGCAGAATAGTGAGTGCAGCTCTGGAGTATAATACAGGATGTAACTGAGGATCAGTACAGGATAAGTAATGTATGTACACAGTGACTGCACCAGCAGAATAGTGAGTGCAGCTCTGGAGTATAATACAGGATGTAACTCAGGATCAGTACAGGATAAGTAATGTATGTACACAGTGACTGCACCAGCAGAATAGTGAGTGCAGCTCTGGAGTATAATACAGGATGTAACTCAGGATCAGTACAGGATAAGTAATGTATGTACACAGTGACTGCACCAGCAGAATAGGGAGTGCAGCTCTGGAGTATAATACAGGATGAAAGCCAGGACCGGTAGAAGAAATGTAATGCAATATATGAATATATTTTGAGTATGATTCGTTCTATATTCACTTTAGGAGAAGAGACACCTCTGTATAGTACGGGTTATAGGTATGATACAGGTGAGGAGCTGTGGTGTAGCCAAGACATTTTACGCTAATATTTTGGGATGCTGTGAATATTATGTTGATTGCCTACAAACTGCTAGATTGGATGTGAAGGAATCCTTTATAACATTGATCACAGCACATTGTTGGAGTAAATTCAGTGCCGCAATACGGTAGCCTGCACTCCCCGCTGCACTTACAGTATTCTTCTTAGATCATAGAATCCGCAGCAACTTTGCACCATCAGTAAACCTGTGACACTTGTGCCTGAGGCTTGCAGCTGGAATAGGTGTTAAGCACTTGTGCGTCTTATTACCATATTCACACCATCCATAGATTAATGTGTTTTTCGAAGCCATTTGTGGCTCGGAAGGTTCCAGGTGGGCTGAAAATAATTGTAATTAAGAAGCAGCAAAAGAAAGTAAAACTAATTAAAAAAGGAAAAGGTGCAAAGTTCAGAGAGGTAATCCATAGATACAAAGTACAAAGCACGTACACAGTCAAGTCCCAATATCAGGACCACTTTCTACTTTTGACGTTGGCAGCGCGCTGCTCATGAAGGAATTTGCCCACTGGCTACTAACTAGCCATGTTTGTGTTTATTAAAACCTTAATTTTATTGGATTTAAGTCACAAGGGAAGTGGGTTAAAAATCGCAAAGCAATTAATGCAATACTACTATCTAATTGTCACATACCTGTATTTTTCACCCTATAAGAAGTTTTAGAAGAGGAGAATAAGAAAAAAAATTTTTTTCACTAGATCAGGCCACTGATCCGACCCCCAATGTTAATCAGACCTCAGCTCAGAGCCACAATCAAACCCCCAATGTGAATAAGACCCTCAATCAGACCTCAGATCAGAACCCCAATCAGACCTCAGCTCAGACCCCAATGTGAATGACCTCCAATCAGACCTCAGATCAGAGCCCTAATGTAAATAAGACCCCTATTCAGACCTCAGATCAGACCCCCAGTGTGAATGACCCCACCGGACCTCATATCACAGGCCCTATATGAATAAGACCCCCCTCATTCAAATCTCAGATCAGACTCCCAAATTGAATGATCAGAGCCCCGATATGAATAAGATCCCACCATTCAGACCTCAGATCAGACCCTCTATAAAAATGACCCCCAGACCTCAGATCAGACCCCCAATGTGTATGATCCCAAGAACTCAGATCAGAATTAGTGATGAGCGGCATAGGCAATATTAAAATTCGCGATATTTCCCAAATTTTTGGCTGAATATTCGTCATAAATTCACAAATTCGAGATCTGCAGTCATTATTTACTTGATTGAGAAAATCGGCAATGTAATATATTTGCGATAAAGATTTGCGATTAAAATATTTGTGATCAACACTAAGGGGTAGGCAGCTTAAATTTGCAATAAATTTGCGATTAGAATATTCACGATCAACACTATTCACGAATACGAATATATAGTACTATATTCGAAATATTCGCGAATTCTCGAAGTGGCGATGTTCGCGAGTAAAATTCGTGATTTGAATATTCGTGCTTAACACTAATCAGAACCCCATACTCAAAGCACATAAAATAAAAAAAATCAGCCTCCCTCTACTGCTCCGGACACCACCGCCACCACTTCTAGAATCCAGCTTTCTTCTTCCTGCTGTGCGCTGTGCTTTGAGTCAATGTATACAGCGTGAGGTCATAGAGCGCCGACGTCATCACCCTGTGCGCACTCACAGCAGAGCTAGCGGGCGAGGACCAGGAAACGGTGCATTCACTGTTACCCGGTCCTCCTGTACTAATGAGCGTTTCCATAATGTGAACACTCATTAGTATTCATTAGCAATCCCCTGAGCTCCCTCTAGTGGTGGCTGTATATATCTATCTGTATGTAGTAATCTCCTATGCTCCCCCTAGTGGTGGCTGTATATATCTGTATGTAGTAATCTCCTGAGCTCCCTCTAGTGGGGGCTGCATATATCTGTATGTAGTAATCTCCTAATCTCCCTCTAGTGGTGGCTGTATATATCTGTATGCAGTAATCTCCTGAGCTCCCTCTAGTGGTGGCTGTATATATCTGTATGTAGTAATCTCCTGAGCTCCCTCTAGTGGTGGCTGTATATATCTGTATGTAGTAATCTCCTGAGCTCCCTCTAGTGGTGGCTGTATATATCTGTATGTAGTAATCTCCTGAGCTCCCTCTAGTGGTGGCTGTATATATCTGTATGTAGTAATCTCCTGAGCTCCCTCTAGTGGTGGCTGTATATATCTGTATGTAGTAATCTCCTGAGCTCCCTCTAGTGGTGGCTGTATATATCTGTATGTAGTAATCTCCTGAGCTCCCTCTAGTGGTGGCTGTATATATCTGTATGTAGTTATCTCCTGAGCTCCCTCTAGTGGTGGCTGTATATATCTGTATGCAGTAATCTCCTGAGCTTCCTCTAGTGGTGGCTGTATATATCTGTATGCAGTAATCTCCTGAGCTCCCTCTAGTGGTGGCTGTATATATCTGTATGTAGTAATCCCCTGAGCTCCCTCTAGTGGTGGCTGTATATATCTGTATGTAGTAATCTCCTGAGCTCCCTCTAGTGGTGGCTGTATATATCTGTATGTAGTAATCTCCTGAGCTCTTTCTAGTGGTAGCTGTATATATCTGTATGTAGTAATCTCCTGAGCTCCCTCTAGTGGTGGCTATATATATCTGTATGTAGTAATCCCCTGAGCTCCCTCTAGTGGTGGCTGTATATATCTGTATGTAGTAATCTCCTGAGCTCCCTCTAGTGGTGGCTGTATTTATCTGTATGTTGTAATCTCCTGAGCTCCTTCTAGTGGTGGCTGTATATATCTGTATGCAGTAATCTCCTGAGCTCCCTCTAGTGGTGGCTGTATATATCTGTATGCAGTAATCTCCTGAGCTCCCTCTAGTGGTGTCTGTATATATCTGTATGTAGTAATCTCCTGAGCTCCCTCTAGTGGTGTCTGTATATATCTATATGCAGTAATCTCCTGAGCTCCCTCTAGTGGTGGCTGTATATATCTGTATGTAGTAATCTCCTGAGCTCCCTCTAGTGGTGGCTGTATATATCTGTATGTAGTAATCTCCTGAGCTCCCTCTAGTGGTGGCTGTATATATCTGTATGTAGTAATATCCTGAGCTCCCTCTAGTGGTGGCTGTATATATCTGTATGTAGTAATCTCCTGAGCTCCCTCTAGTGGTGGCTGTATATATCTATATGTAGTAATCTCCTGAGCTCCCTCTAGTGGTGGCTGTATATATCTGTATGTAGTAATCTCCTGAGCTCCCTCTAGTGGTGGCTGCATATATTAGCATGTAGTAATCTCTTGAGCTCCCTCTAGTGGTAGCTGTATATATCTGTATGTAGTAATCTCCTGAGCTCCCTCTTGTGGTGGCTGTATATATCTGTATGTAGTAATCTCCTGAGCTTCCTCTAGTGGTGGCTGTATATATCTGTATGTAGTACTCTCCTGAGCTCCCTCTAGTGGTGGCTGTATATATCTGTATGTAGTAATCTCCTGAGCTCCCTCTAGTGGTGGCTGTATATATCTGTATGTAGTAATCTCCTGAGCTCCCTCTAGTGGTGGCTGTATATACCTGTATGTAGTAATCTCCTGAGCTCCCTCTAGTGGTTGCTGTATATATATATTTGTATCCAGTAAGCTCCTGAGCTCCCTCTAGTGGTGGCTCTATATAACTTTATGCAGTAAGCTTTTGAGTTGCCCCTCGTGGTGGCTTGCAGAAAGCCAGAATTTTATTCTCAAAACCTTGCACCTAAAATCATCATGATGAGAAAAGGTGAAAATTCAGGGGGTCATTTATCAAACTGGTTTTAAGTAGAACTGGCTTAGTTGCCCACAGCAGCCATTCAAATTTCTCATTTTATTTTCCAAAGGAGCTGTCGAAAATGTAAGGTGGAATCTTATCGGTTGCTATGGGTAATGACTCCCTCAGTTCATAAAAATTGTCTAAAATAATCAAAAAGTGACTGGTTTTCTTTTTCGCAATTTTGTGCATGGACTGTGTCTTGTATTGCTGCATTCACTTGATGGGGGCTGAGCTGCAATACCACACATAGCCCATGCCTCCTTTAAGGGAGATCTAGTGGCAGCCATATCGGTGGTCACCAAGAACTTCCAGATTTTAAAGGAGCAGATTAATATATTTTTTTTCCTTTGCCTTTTACCCGATGGTTTGCATTGGATTGCAGAATCTGCTGAGTTCATGCTTTTGGCCAGGCTGATGTCACTTCTCTGCAATGCCCTGAGAACTCCATCGTTTCCTCTTTCACCAGGTTGTGTGACCACGCCGCCACTTGCAGCTGGTTGTCCCAGTTGTCAGGTTAACGGCCATCGAGATGCTGCGACGAGATAGTCAGCCGTGCGAGCTAAGAAGTGAATATCCTGCCTTTACTCGGCAGAGGCTTCTTCTCATCAGAAGGAAAGTTCACCCTCCACAAACCTCCCCGATGTGGTCTTTGTGGTTCAGGACAGAAACAGTCCGACCCTAATTTACTTCCTCCAGTAACAGTTAGCAGCCGGGGATGAAGCAAGCGACAGATAGCGGTGGTAGATTATATAACACAGCCCCAGTTATTCCAGTCTGTAATGGTATTATCAGAGCAGCATCCACAGAGGGGGAGTCGTATAGAGATGTAGCAAAGCTGGGTTTGTTATTCAGTGATGATGTCACTATGTATCGCCTGCGGCTTTCTGTCCAGTTGTCAGTAAATAAAGCTCATATTACAGGGGTGTCCCCAAGGATATGCTATAAACTTCTGATAGATGCTGGCCCCAGCTATTGGACCCATAAGTTTGTGGAGTAGCTCACATGGCTGTTTCCATAACGTCTATAGAATTTAATGGCTGTGCAAGCGCGTGGTCTCCTTTCTCATCCACATGGGTGCAGTATGGGAAGAAGGAGAAGGCTGCTTGCTAATCCTTAGTCCCTGAACTGGAGGAGTTAAAGGCGTTGTCTCACCTCAGACATTAGGGGGGGGGCATATCGGTAGGATATGGCCGCCCAATGTCTGATAGGTGCAGGTCCCACGAAGGGGGCGCACTGTGCATGCGCGGCCCTCCTCCATTCATTTCTTTGGGAGCTCCAAAAATAGCCAAGCACTGGCTCGGCTATTTCCTTCAGCCCCATAGAAGTGAATGGAGCAGTGGCCGCGCTTGCGCAGTGCATTTCCCATTCATTTCAATGGGACTGACGAAAATAACCAAGCATGTGGCCCAGCTATCGGCACTGCCATAGGAATGAATGGAGGATGGCCAGGCATGCACGGAGCTGCTACTTCACTTTGTAGGCTCCATTCTAAAGTTAGGTGAGGGTCACAGAGGTGGGACCTGCACCTATCAGACATTGGGGGCCTATGCTAGCGATATGACCCCAATGTTCAAGATGAGGCAACCCCTTTAAGTAAGTACAAGGAAATATTGTACCCTAGAAATAAAAGTAAAATAGTGATAGAAAATGCAAAAATAGGATGAAATCCAGTGGAAGCGGGCAGTTTACGAGAAGCGTGCCCGTGCCACGTGCGCCAACAGACTGCTTAATAAACCACATCAAGCGAGTGACAGTCGATCTTTTAGATGCAGAAGAAAAAGTAAATACCATAGCAAAATGTGACTTTTACAGAGAAAAAAATCTCTCTCACCGGGGAGCCATTTGACAATTAAGAGTGTCATCAAATTAACAGGCGTGAGATCTCCAAGTTTAACTGTAAATAACGATTCATGTGACTGAACAGGCAGCACCAAACTTCTCCTGCCAGATGCTGATCGGATAGCCTTGGGTTATAATTCTCGTCTCTGTGTCGCTTTTTGACAAACTCCTCTCGTGCTTACTATTTGTAGGTAGGGATCGCAGTTACGGCTGTAGGTGCAACAATGGAGGCCGTTAATATATTCCAGAATATTCCACACAGTATCCTACCTGGAAAGTGAGGCTCATATACATAGCGCAATATTAACTCCATTTCCACCTTAAATTCCACCTTAAGTTAAAAAAAGTTCCTTAAAAATCACCTCCCAGCTCTATCAAACTTATTAAACCAAGCATACTGACTGATATGGCTGATCCTGCTGATTAAAATGATACCTATCTTGTGAAAATCAGTTAGGGCATTCCTGAGAAATTTTATTTTCATTCTTTATGCAATGAGAGGGCTTCAGTGCACTGAGGGGGCGTGGCTAGCACGGGAATGCTGAGGAGCACTGAGGGACTAGGTCCCGCCCCCTCGGAGCTCTGAAAAAAAGAAAAATTATATTTTTCGGGAACATCTCAACTGATTTTCACAAGACAGGTATCATTTTAATCAGCAGTATCAACCCTAGCAGACAGTATGCATGGTATAATACAGTTGATCCTGATGATGTATTCCCTTTAAGTTGTTATGAATACATTTCTTTGTTACGTACTGTGTGTTTCTAGGAAGACTTAGTGTCCACTAATATGGCCGGCTTTACAGCCCCTACAGGGGTTTTTCTCACGCAGCTTTCCTAGCACCCTGAATGGCAAATGTGATTAGATGGATACTCAGATGGTAGAACAGAGTTTTCAGGTTTGAGATTCCCAGGTTTGAATGCAGGTTTCAGTTTCTGAATGAATTTCAGTTTGGAGAATTATTGGAGTGGGGGTGGGGCAAGCTTTGTGGGTGCCCAGGGCAGGGGCTTTACAATGTACCTTCACCCCCCCCCCCTCCCTGCCCCCGTTGCTCAGTCCTAGATTTCATTGGTGACACTCCACCAATAACTATCATATCCTGGCAACTGCATCATTATTGCCACAGTTTCTTCTTTTTTAATACAAAAATAGGACCCCAATTGCTTTTAGTGGCACCCTATGAGCCCACTTACCATTGTGTTCCAGCCTGGCAAAGAACACCTTTAAGGACTAATCCCTGTTTTCGTATTGCTCTAAAGAATAACTACAAATGGTTGTAACAGCTTTTGAAAAAAAAAAAAAACACATTGAATCATTTGTACATGAAACTTAAAGGGGCATTTTGCAGGATAGCTCCAGATAATAGACCTTGACTAACGTAGTGAAAGCAACTCTGACATCACACCCCAAATCTAGAGAGCCCCAATGAGGCAGCCAGAGGACACTCCAAATAATAGACCTTGACTAACGTAGGTCGGAGGAGGGGGATGCAGCTGCAATGACATATTCTGTGTCTGAGACTGCATGCTGCGAGAGGGGAGAAAGAGCAGCAGGAGAGGCATCCGATTGAGTCAGAGCAACTCTGACATCACACCGGAAAGACTGTGCTCGAATAAAATGTAAAGAGCCGTGTCCATGAGCCCTAATGAGGCTGCCGAGGTCAGGGGGCCCATTCTCAGGATAGGTGTGGGTCACCGATCTGCATTAATTAGCCAGTTGTGGCATATCCTGTGGACATGGCATGAAGGTTGGGGATAGGTATCCACCTTTAAGCTATAGCTATAGAATGCATTTTTAAAGGAGGCTTAGCCGGCTGGGACTTTTAGTTCCACAGCCCTCCCGTGGCCCAGGCGTGATTCACAGAGTGCAGGTTACGTGTACAGACTGGAAAATAATACAACTGTCAGGCAGTAAAATACTTTTAAATCAATTGCTTGACTTTTTTGTGCTGTAAGTGCAGCGGCTCCAGTACAGCGCCCCGCTGACTTCCATTACACCTACAGAACCCGTAAGTGAGCTTATTTTGTAAAGGAAGAATTCTTTATCATCTCGGCGCAGGGAACTGCACTCACAGGCTGATTACTGCGCGCTCAGCACACCACTCGGTGGGCTAAATCACTGTTTACTGCTTTCTGACTGTATTTACTGTGCCTCAATGCCAAGCCGTATTATATCCTTCCCAAAGAGTCAGTGGATTTTTTTTCAAATTTTTGAAAAGGTCTCTTTTTTTTTTGTAGGTTCCTATGTCCAAATCTGTCGGTTCACGTAGTACTCAGTGCCAACAACCTACCCGCACCAAGGCTTAATCATATTGTAGCACAGCTAGAGGCTGGTATCAATCTGACTGCAGTACTCGGCTTCAGTATATGCCGGGGAGATGTCTGTATCCTGGCACTGGAAATGTCATTAAATAGATTAGAGAGATTATTTTTTATGACTTTAATTGCTTTTTTTTCAGACAGTCTGCACTGTGGTGAGTACAATAATAAGATCTAATGCATCTATTCAGGCCAGGCTCACCGTTCACCAATTCTGAGCAGATGAGATTTTATACCTACTGTACTTATCCTGTACTGTTCCTGAGTTACATCCTGTATTATACTGCAGAGCTGCACTCACTATTCTGCTGGTGGAGTCACTGTGTACATACATTACTTATCCTGTAGTGATCCTGAGTTACATCCTGTATTATACTCCAGAGCTGCACTCACTATTCTGCTGGTGCAGTCACTGTGTACATACATTACTTATCCTCTACTGATCCTGAGTTACATCCTGTATTATACTCCAGAGCTGCACTCACTATTCTGCTGGTGCAGTCACTGTGTACATACATTACTTATCCTGTACTGATCCTGAGTTACATCCTGTATTATACTCCAGAGCTGCACTCACTATTCTGCCGGTGCAGTCACTGTGTACATACATTACTTATCCTGTACTGATCCTGAGTTACATCCTGTATTATACTCCAGAGCTGCACTCACTATTCTGCCGGTGGAGTCACTGTGTACATACATTACTTATCCTGTACTGATCCTGAGTTACATCCTGTATTATACTCCAGAGCTGCACTCACTATTCTGCCGGTGCAGTCACTGTGTACATACATTACTTATCCTGTACTGATCCTGAGTTACATCCTGTATTATACTCCAGAGCTGCACTCACTATTCTGCTGGTGCAGTCGCTGTGTACATTACATTACTTATCCTGTACTGATCCTGAGTTACATACGGTATTATACTCCAGAGCTGCACTCACTATTCTGCTGGTGCAGTCACTGTGTACATACATTACTTATCCTGTACTGATCCTGAGTTACATCCTGTATTATATTCCAGAGCTGCACTCACTATTCTGCTGGTGCAGTCACTGTGTACATACATTACTTATCCTGTACTGATCCTGATTTACATCCTGTATTATATTCCAGAGCTGCACTCACTATTCTGCTGGTGCAGTCACTGTGTACATACATTACTTATCCTGTACTGATCCTGAGTTACATTCTGTATTATACTCCAGAGCTGCACTCACCATTCTGCTGGTGCAGTCACTGTGTACATACATTACTTATCCTGTACTGATCCTGAGTTACATCCTGTATTATACCCCAGAGCAGCACTCACTATTCTGCTGGTACAGTCACTGTGTACATACTGTCACAACCAGACAGCTGAGAAGCTCTGACAGAGGCCTTTCAGAACCTCCTCCTTGAGTTTCTGTGTTGTGGTATTCAGCTCCTCCTCTCGTTAGCCTCTCTCAGCTGTCATGTGTTGGACTAATTGCTTCCCTTTAAATTCTTCCCCAGAAGGCTTTTCTGGGCGGCTTATACTACTTCCTGGAGTGTGTGTGCACGCTGACTCTGTCCTCCTGTTTGCTTCAAAGCTAAGTGTTGTACCTTTATCTGTTATTTTCTGTTTGCTGGATCCCAGGTGACCCTGACTCCCTCCGTATCTTGTGTAGGGAGCCGGTGGTCGTGTCCCCTCACTATTGTAGGGTGCTCAGGGCTTTATAGTCAAGGTTCGTGGATATGCAAACCTCCACCATTCGGATCTTTGCATAGGCTGAGCAGCCAGGGAAAGTGCCAGGTCTTCTGCAGGGGTCTCCCTTGGTTCCTTAGTTTTTGGATCCAGCAAGTCATTTATGCATGTTGCTTTGCCTTGTTTCCTGTACACCGTCCGTGACATTATAAGCCGCCATAACCGTCTCAAGCATGGATCCGGTTTCACTTTTGGCTGAACGCTTCCAGGGTCTTTCATTGGAGGTAGCTGATCTCCGTAAGACTTTTTCTCAGCTTCAAGTGACCGGTTCAGCTGGCGTTCATGGAGTTTGTTCTGAGCCTAAGATCTCGCTCCCGGATACGTTCTCCGGGGGTAGTGAGAATTTTGTGCGTTTTAGAGAGGCTTGCAAACTCCATTTTCGCCTTCTTCCCCACTCCTCTGGTGATGAGGAACGGAGGGTGGGGATCATTATATCGCTGCTCAGAGGTAACGCTCAGTCCTGGGCCTTTTCGCTGCCGGAGGGGGCACGGCCTCGCCATTCAGTGGATGAATTCTTTTTAGCCCTGGGTCAGATATATGATGATCTGGATCGTATTGCTCTGGCTGAATCTAAACTACGTCTATTATGCCAGGGTAAACAATCCGCAGAAATATACTGCTCAGAATTTCGGAGATGGGCAGTTGATACTGGTTGGAATAATGCTGCACTCCGAAGTCAATTTTGCCATGGTCTTTCAGAGGGATTGAAAGATGCATTTGCCTTTCATGAGAGGCCTATTTCTTTGGACTCTGCTATGTCTCAGGCCGTTCGTATTGACAGGCGTCTTAGAGAGAGAGGAGAGATCTCTCCTTCCTGTCATACTCGGTCCCAGGACTGTGCAGCGGTCCCATTCTGTGCGCAGGGGTCTCAGTCGCTGTCAGCCCCTTCTGAGCAGGAGCCCATGCAGCTGGGGTTGATTGCTTCTGACAATAGAACATTCAGCTCGCATGGGAGGGTTTGTTTTTGTTGTGGAGGTATAAATCATTTGGCAAATATTTGTCCCTCTAGGAGATTCAGGCAGTTTTCTGGGAGTAATAAAGAAACAAACAGGAAAAAATCTTTTAAAAATGTTCCGTCTGTTACTATTGGCAGGGTTGAGGCGGAAATTGAAGGTTTTCCATTTGCTTGTAGTTCCCGTTTTGTCCTGCCGACTAGGGTGGCGCTAGAGAGCAAGAACATTTTTTGTGAGATTTTTGTGGATAGTGGAGCAGCGGTTAATCTCATTGATAATCAATTTGCGAAAACTCATGGTTTCCAGGTGCGCACTTTGGGAAAGGATATTCCTGTTTTTGCTATCGATTCCGCTCCACTTTCTCAAAAATCATTAAAGGGCATAGTTCACAATATCCGTTTAATTGTGAGTGATGCTCATGTTGAGGATGTGTCATGTTTCGTCCTTAGCGGTTTACCCACCCCTCTGGTGTTGGGGCTGCCCTGGCTCACTAAGCATAACCCCACCATTGATTGGCAAGCAAGGCAAATAAATGGTTGGAGTGACTTTTGCAGAGAGAATTGCCTCATGACATCTGTTTCTGAGGTTGCTACTAAGACTGTACCATCTTTTCTCTCTGAATTTTCGGATGTCTTCTCTGAGAGTGGAGTTCAGGATTTGCCCCCGCACAGGGAGTACGATTGCCCTATTAATCTCATCCCAGACGCCAAGCTGCCTAAATCTCGTTTATACAATCTTTCCCAACCTGAGAGGATCGCTATGCGTGCTTATATCTCTGAGTCTGAGAAAGGGACACATACGACCCTCGAAGTCACCTGTTGCCGCTGGTTTTTTCTTTGATAAGAAAAAAGATGGTTCTTTAAGACCTTGTCTGGATTTCAGGGAGCTGAACAATATCACAATTCGTGACCCTTATCCGCTTCCTCTGATCCCGGACCTATTTAACCAGGTTGTTGGGGCTAAAGTCTTTTCCAAATTAGATTTAAGAGGGGCATACAACCTGGTCAGGGTCAGAGAAGGGGACGAATGGAAGACGGCCTTCAATACCCCTGAGGGCCATTTTGAAAATTTGGTTATGCCTTTTGGTTTGATGAATGCCCCAGCCGTTTTTCAGCATTTCGTGAACAGCATTTTTTATCATTTGATGGGAAAATTTGTATTGGTGTATTTGGATGACATTTTGATTTTTTCTCCCGATTTGAAAACTCATAAGGAACATTTTACGTCAGGTCTTGCTCATCCTGCGGGAGAATAAATTATATGCGAAACTGGAAAAATGTGTGTTTGCGGTTCCAGAAATTCAATTTCTGGGGTTTCTTCTCTCCGCTTCTGGTTTTCGCATGGACCCCGAGAAGGTCCGCGCTGTGCTTGAGTGGGAGCTTCCTGAGAATCAAAAGGCGCTGATGCGTTTTTTGGGCTTTGCCAATTATTACAGGAAGTTCATTTTGAATTATTCTTCTATTGTTAAACCACTCACTGATATGACCAAAAAGGGGGTAGATTTTTCTTCTTGGTCAGTAGAGGCGCGTAAGGCTTTTTCTGATATCAAGGAGAGTTTTGCTTCCGCTCCCATCTTGGTGCAACCTGATGTTTCTTTACCCTTCATAGTTGAGGTTGATGCTTCTGAGGTGGGTGTGGGGGCGGTCTTGTCTCAGGGTTCCTCTCCTGCCAATTGGCGACCGTGTGCCTTTTTCTCAAGAAAACTCTCCTCCGCAGAGAGAAATTACGATGTGGGAGATAGGGAATTGTTGGCCATCAAGTTGGCTTTTGAGGAATGGCGCCATTGGCTAGAGGGAGCCAGACACCCTATTACCGTATTTACTGACCATAAAAATCTGGCCTACTTGGAGTCAGCCAAGCGTCTGAACCCGAGACAGGCCAGATGGTCGTTGTTCTTTTCTAGGTTTAATTTTGTTGTCACGTTCCGCCCTGGAGTTAAGAATGTGAAGGCAGATGCCCTGTCACGTTGTTTTCCGGGAGGCGGGAATTTTGAAGACCCGGGTCCCATTTTGGCTGAAGGTGTGGTGGTCTCTGCTCTTTTTCCTGAATTGGAGGCAGAGGTGCAGGCAGCCCAGTCAGAGGCTCCTGATCTTTGTCCTCCTGGGAGGTTGTTTGTGCCTCTCGCTTTAAGACACAAGATTTTTAAAGAACACCACGATACGGTCCTTGCTGGGCACCCGGGGGTAAGAGCCACACTGGATCTCATCGCTCGGAGATTCTGGTGGCCTGCGCTTCGTAAGTCGGTTGAGGGTTTTGTGGCAGCCTGCGAGACTTGCGCTCGTGCCAAAGTCCCTCATTCACGGCCATCAGGTCCTCTCCTTCCCTTACCCATTCCTTCCCGTCCTTGGACACATCTGTCCATGGACTTCATAACGGACCTGCCTCGTTCCTCGGGGAAGACTGTGATTCTGGTGGTGGTGGACCGTTTTAGCAAAATGGTGCATTTCATCCCTTTTCCTGGTTTGCCCAATGCTAAGACGCTGGCGCAGGCATTTGTTGATCACATTGTCAAATTGCACGGTATTCCTTCAGACATAGTCTCTGATAGGGGCACGCAGTTTGTTTCCAGATTCTGGAAGGCTTTCTGTTCTCGCTTGGGGGTTCGGTTGTCATTCTCTTCGGCTTTCCACCCGCAGTCGAATGGCCAGACAGAGCGCGTCAATCAGAATCTGGAGACATATCTGCGTTGTTTTGTGGCGGAGAATCAAGAGGATTGGTGTTCTTTTTTGTCCCTTGCTGAGTTTGCTTTAAATAACCGTCGTCAGGAGTCCTCTGATAAGTCACAATTTTTTGGTGCATATGGGTTTCATCCACAGTTTGGGACTTTCTCGGGAGAGGGGTCTTCTGGTTTACCTGATGAGGACAGATTCTCCTCGTCTTTGTCATCTATTTGGCAAAAGATTCAAGATAATCTAAAGAGCATGAGTGAGAGATATAAGCGTGTGGCTGATAAGAGACGTGTGCTTGGTCCGGACCTGAATGTTGGTGATCTGGTGTGGTTGTCTACCAAGAATATCAAATTGAAGGTTCCCTCCTGGAAGTTGGGTCCTAGGTTTATTGGGCCTTACAAAATCCTGTCTCTCATCAATCCTGTTGCATACCGTCTTGATCTTCCTCAGACTTGGATGAAGTCCTTATTGAAACCTTATGTTCAACCCATTGTACCCTCGCCTTTGCCTCCTCCTCCGATTATGGTTGATGGGAATCTTGAATTTCAGGTCTCTAGGATTGTGGATTCTCGTCTTGTCCGCGGTTCTCTTCAGTACCTTGTTCAGTGGGAGGGGTATGGTCCTGAGGAGAGGATGTGGGTCCCAGTGACGGACATTAAGGCCCCTCGTCTCATCAGGGCTTTCCATAGGTCCCATCCTGAGAAGGTGGGTTCTGAGTGTCCGGAGTCCACTCGTAGAGGGAGGGGTACTGTCACAACCAGACAGCTGAGAAGCTCTGACAGAGTATCACAACCAGACAGCTGAGAAGCTCTGACAGAGGCCTTTCAGAACCTCCTCCTTGAGTTTCTGTGTTGTGGTATTCAGCTCCTCCTCTCGTTAGCCTCTCTCAGCTGTCATGTGTTGGACTAATTGCTTCCCTTTAAATTCTTCCCCAGAAGGCTTTTCTGGGCGGCTTATACTACTTCCTGGAGTGTGTGTGCACGCTGACTCTGTCCTCCTGTTTGCTTCAAAGCTAAGTGTTGTACCTTAATCTGTTATTTTCTGTTTGCTGGATCCCAGGTGACCCTGACTCCCTCCGTATCTTGTGTAGGGAGCCGGTGGTCGTGTCCCCTCACTATTGTAGGGTGCTCAGGGCTTTATAGTCAAGGTTCGTGGATATGCAAACCTCCACCATTCGGATCTTTGCATAGGCTGAGCAGCCAGGGAAAGTGCCAGGTCTTCTGCAGGGGTCTCCCTTGGTTCCTTAGTTTTTGGATCCAGCGAGTCGTTTATACATGTTGCTTTGCCTTGTTTCCTGTACACCGTCCGTGACACATACATTACTTATCCAGTACTGATCCTGAGTTACATCCTGTATTATACTCCAGAGCTGCACTCACTATTCTGCTGGTGCAGTCACTGTGTACATACATTACTTATCCTGTACTGATCCTGAGTTACATTCTGTATTATACTCCAGAGCTGCACTCACCATTTTGCTGGTGCAGTCACTGTGTACATACATTACTTATCCTGTACTGATCCTGAGTTACATCCTGTATTATACCCCAGAGCTGCACTCACCATTCTGCTGGTGCAGTCACTGTGTACATACATTACTTATCCTGTACTGATCCTGAGTTACATCCTGTATTATACCCCAGAGCTGCACTCACTATTCTGCTGGTGCAGTCACTGTGTACATACATTACTTATCCTGTACTGATCCTGAGTTACATCCTGTATTATACCCCAGAGCTGCACTCACTATTCTGCTGGTGCAGTCACTGTGTACATACATTACTTATCCTGTACTGATCCTGAGTTACATCCTGTATTATACTCCAGAGCTGCACTCACTATTCTGCTGGTGCAGTCACTGTGTACATACATTACTTATCCTGTACTGATCCTGAGTTACATCCTGTAATATACCCCAGAGCTGCACTCACTATTCTGCTGGTGCAGTCACTGTGTACATACATTACTTATCCTGTACTGATCCTGAGTTACATCCTGTATTATACTCCAGAGCTGCACTCACTATTCTGCTGGTGCAGTCACTGTGTACATACATTACTTATCCTGTACTGATCCTGAGTTACATCCTGTATTTATACTATTTAGATTGCACTATTATTTGGACTCTATATATTACTAGATTTGGCTGTTGCTTGTATGTTGCACACTTTGGACACTGTAAAACACAGTTATTTGGTTATTAAATAGAACTAGATGACATTGTTATTTAGATACTATTTAGTACTATATAGTACTGTTACTTGGTCACTATGTAGCACTATTAGGGCACAATATAGCTCTAGATCACCCTGTTATTAGGACCCTATATAGTACAATACAGCATACTGTAGTTGTTTGTCACAACATAATACTAGATACAGTTGTTACTTGGGTACTGTAGTACTCTTTTGTCGGTATATAGCACTTTTATTTGGTCACTGTGCGACACTATTTGGTAGAATATACTGTAGCAATAGATAGCTCTGTTATTTGGTGACTATATACATTTATTATTTGTGTAGGATGTAACCATCTTTGTTCACTATATAGCAGTAGATAGGACTGTTATTAGTGCAATATGTAATAGTATAGAAGATTACTATATACAGTGCCATGATATACAGTACTGTTTGGGCAATATATAGCAGTATTATTTGGTCACTGTTAGGCAATATGTCACATTTGGTCACTATATAGTACTAGATATGAATGTTATCTGATTAATGTGCAGTATTCTGTGGGCAGTATATAACATTATTATTTGGTCATTACACCCTATTTGGGTACTATATACTATAGCGCACGATAGCACTTTCATATATCCAATACATAACACTAGATATGGCACTATGCAGTACTATTTGGGCACTTCATAGCACCTTTATATGGTCATTATGCGGCACAATTTGGGCACTATATAGCACTGTTATGCGGTCAGTGTGCAGCACTTTTTGGGCACTATATAGCACTGTTATGTGGTCATTGTGTAGCACTATTTGGGCACTATGTAGCAGTGTTATGTGGTCAGTGTGCAGCAGTATTTGGGCACTATATAGCACTGTTATGTGGTCAGTGTGCAGCACTATTTGGGCACTATATAGCACTGTTATGCGGTCAGTGTGCAGCACTATTTGGGCACTATATAGCACTGTTATGTGGTCAGTGTGTAGCACTATTTGGGCACTATATAGCACTGTTATGTGGTCAGTGTGTAGCACTATTTGGGCACTATATAGCACTGTTATGCGGTCAGTGTGCAGCACTTTTTGGGCACTATATAGCACTGTTATGTGGTCATTGTGTAGCACTATTTGAGCACTATATAGCACTGTTATGTGGTCATTCTGTAGCACTATTTGAGCACTATATAGCACTGTTATGTGGACATTGTGTAGCACTATTTGGGCACTATGTAGCACTGTTATGTGGTAATTGTGTAGCACTATTTGAGCACTATATAGCACTGTTATGCGGTCATTGTGTAGCACTATTTGGGCACTATATAGCACTGTTATGTGGTAATTGTGTAGCACTATTTGGGCACTGTATAGCACTGTTATGTGGACATTGTGCAGCACTATTTGTGCACTATATAGCACTGTTATGTGGTCATTGTGTAGCACTATTTGGGCACTATTTAGCACTGCTATGTGGTAATTGTGTAGCACTATTTGGGCACTATATAGCACTGTTATGTGGACATTTGTGCAGCACTATTTGTGCACTATATAGCACTGTTATGTGGTCAGTGTGCAGAACTATTTGGGCACTATTTAGCACTGCTATGTGGTAATTGTGTAGCACTATTTGGGCACTATATAGCACTGTTATGTGGACATTTGTGCAGCACTATTTGTGCACTATATAGCACTGTTATGTGGTCAGTGTGCAGCACTACTTGGGCACTATTTAGCACTGCTATGTGGTAATTGTGTAGCACTATTTGGGCACTATATAGCACTGTTATGTGGACATTTGTGCAGCACTATTTGTGCACTATATAGCACTGTTATGTGGTCAGTGTGCAGCACTACTTGGGCACTATATAGCACTGTTATGTGGTCATTGTGTAGCACTATTTGGGCACTATATAGCACTGTTATGTGGTCAGTGTGCAGTACTATTTGAGCACTATATAGCACTGTTATGTGGACATTGTGTAGAACTATTTGGGCACTATATAACACTGTTATGTGGACATTGTGTAGAACTATTTGGGCACTATATAACACTGTTATGTGGACATTGTGTAGAACTATTTGGGCACTATCTAGCACTGTTATGTGGTCAGTGTGCGGCACTATTTGGGAACTATATAGCACTGTTATGTGGTCAGTGTGTGGCACTATTTGGGCACTATATAGCACTGTTATGTGGTCAGTGTGCAGCACTATTTGGGCTCTATGTAGCACTGTTATGTGGTCAGTGTGCGGCAATATTTGGGCACTATGTAGCACTGTTATGTGGTCATTGTGCAGCAGTATTTGGGCACTATATAGCACTGTTATGTGGTCAGTGTGTAGCACTATTTGGGCACTATATAGCACTGTTATGTGGTCAGTGTGCAGCAGTATTTGGGCACTATATAGCACTGTTATGTGGTCAGTGTGTAGCACTGTTTGGGCACTATATAGCACTGTTATGTGGTCATTGTGCAGCACTATTTGAGAACTATATAGCACTGTTATGTGGTTAGTGTGCAGCACTATTTGGGCACTATATAGCACTGTTATGTGGTCAATGTGCGGCACTATTTGGGCACTATATAGCACTGTTATGTGGTCATTGTGCAGCACTATTTGAGAACTATATAGCACTGTTATGTGGTTAGTGTGCAGCACTATTTGGGCACTATATAGCACTGTTATGTGGTCAGTGTGCAGCACTATTTGGGCACTATATAGCACTGTTATGTGGTCAGTGTGCAGCACTATTTGAGCACTATATAGCACTGTTATGTGGTCAGTGTGCAGCACTATTTGAGCACTATATAGCACTGTTATGTGGTCAGTGTGCAGCACTATCTGAGCACTATGTAGCACTGTTATGTGGTCATTGTGTAGCACTATTTGAGCACTATATAGCACTGTTATGTGGTCAGTGTGCGGCACTATTTGGGCACTATATAGCACTGTTATGTGGTTAGTGTGCAGCACTATTTGGGCACTATATAGCACTGTTATGTGGTCAGTGTGCAGCACTATTTGAGCACTATATAGCACTGTTATGTGGTCATTGTGCAGCACTATTTGGGCACTATATAGCACTGTTATGTGGTCAGTGTGCAGCACTATCTGAGCACTATGTAGCACTGTTATGTGGTCATTGTGCAGCACTATTTGAGAACTATATAGCACTGTTATGTGGTTAGTGTGCAGCACTATTTGGGCACTATATAGCACTGTTATGTGGTCAGTGTGCAGCACTATTTGAGCACTATATAGCACTGTTATGTGGTCATTGTGCAGCACTATTTGTGCACTATATAGCACTGTTATGTGGTCAGTGTGTAGCACTATTTGTGCACTATATAGCACTGTTATGTGGTCAGTGTGCAGCACTATTTGTGCACTATATAGCACTGTTATGTGATCATTGTGTAGCACTATTTGTGCACTATATAGCACTGTTATGTGGTCAGTGTGCAGCACTATTTGGGCACTATATAGCACTGTTATGTGGTCAGTGTGCAGTACTATTTGTGCACTATATAGCACTGTTATGTGGTCAGTGTGTAGCACTATTTGTGCACTATATAGCACTGTTATGTGGTCAGTGTGCAGCACTATTTGTGCACTATATAGCACTGTTATGTGATCATTGTGTAGCACTATTTGTGCACTATATAGCACTGTTATGTGGTCAGTGTGTAGCACTATTTGTGCACTATATAGCACTGTTATGTGGTCAGTGTGCAGCACTATCTGAGCACTATATAGCACTGTTATGTGGTCAGTGTGCAGCACTATTTGGGCACTATATAGCACTGTTATGTGGTCAGTGTGCAGCACTATCTGAGCACTATATAGCACTGTTATGTGGTCAGTGTGCAGCACTATTTGGGCACTATATAGCACTGTTATGTGGTCAGTGTGTAGCACTATTTGTGCACTATATAGCACTGTTATGTGGTCAGTGTGCAGCACTATTTGGGCACTATATAGCACTGTTATGTGGTCATTGTGTAGCACTATTTATGCACTATATAGCACTGTTATGTGGTCAGTGTGCAGCACTATTTAGGCACTATATAGCACTGTTATGTGGTCAGTGTGCGGCACTATTTGAGCACTATATATCCCATACACAGATAACTTTTTCCATGGTTTTTACCCACAGCAGCACAGGAGGAGTAAAGCAATTGACCAAGAGTTTACAGGAGGCACAGCTCTCAATCTCCTCACCAGTGGAGGCATTCCCAGGTCACGAGGGGCATCGGGAGTCATATGCATCCATGTGCTCACATCCATCCTGCAGATACAACGCTCCTCCTGCCCAGATCACTAATGAATTCCCTTTAACTTTATGGAAAAAAAAAAGAAAAGAGACATTAAATGAAGAGGAGCGGATTCTGCGCTGCCAAGAGTGACATCAGGAGCTGTCAGTGGATTCATACAATTTGGCTGTTAGACCTTTGCTTGTTCCAGCAGAATTGGTTGATAATTCTCACCTCTGCCATCTGTAAGCTCAGAAGCTACATCCAGATCCTGAGTTCGGGACGGAGCCAGGCTGATTAGAAGCCAGCTCCCTCGCTATTTTCAGCACCCATATTTTATCTTTATGCACTGAAGAAATGCGCTTGCCTTCAATCACGCACGTATAGACCTGTTCTGCTATAGACTCTGGCCCTGGAAAGGGTATATGTCTATAGTATAAACCTCCGTGGCATATAATCAAGGCTGCATGGTCACCGTCCTATGTCTACGGTGCGGAGAAGACCCCCTGAATTGAGTGGGGGCTGCTTTAGTTTTCCTGAATATTTCATATTGTATTACATTTCTTTCATCATTTTAAGAAACATTGTTGCTGCTATAAATTGCACTGTACCTTTAAATATTGTACTATTATATGTTTATTACGTGGAGTGGTCATTGCCTTCACGTAAAGAGTGGTGGGTTTTGGCATGCAACTGTCCAATATTGGCTGTGTCCTTTGTAATATGGCGCTGGAGAAAAATACAACCTCAGACTCCAAGATTGGTGGGGAATGACACAGCGGTGGCCTTGTGTCGTGTGAGAAGGCATAGGTGGTGGGATGATCTGCTCCTCTAGGGTTGTCCTTCACACCTTAGGAGGTTGTTAGGCATGGATGTGATTACTACGCCTTAGTGTGATGAGCACGCCTGGAGACCATGACGATGCTGGCAGCTGGTGTTGTCGGCACGCAGTCTGTTCAGACAGATTCCATGGTGGTCCGTGGGGCAACGACAAAAGGAGGAGCAGGAGGCTACGCTGTGACTCTAGGGTACAAGCAGGTTTTTGGGAAACTCTGTGGCATACAGGAACATACTCTTGCATCAGGGAAGATCTGCAAGCTGCAACTAGCCCCACGAGAGTACCACCACCACTACGATAGCTGTGAGGTTTCACGAAATGGGCTCCGCTCACTCCCGATTAGGCCTCTTCTAAGAGGGTTGAAGTGAAGTGCACATATCATTTAGGCTACGTCCTTACTACAGGTTACCGTTTGACACTGTTGTGGTGATATGTGTTGTGACCATATAAATTCCTACTATTTATATGTCACTATATCTCCATTTGAAATAATGTTGGTATGTCACTCAGGGTCAAAATGATCTCTTCTGGAAGGTCCGACCTCATTACACCTTGGCGTAGCCGGCAGGATCAAGCCCTAGGATGAACTATTGCCAGACACAGCCCATAGACGAGAGTGACAAAGTTTCTGGATGAAAAGGAGGCTATATACTCAATGCTTAAGGCACCACCGGGGGTGTATATAGTAGAGTCACACAAGGGTCCTGATGTTTGAAGCGGCCAAAATGTAACTTTTTCACATTAGAAGACAGCAGCATCAAAAATGGCACATGGTAGGTGGTGGGTCTACCAGGAGTTACAAATTAAGTTTGTGAGTACCATCCATGCCCACTCTTATCATGGGTAGACTGAGCCATGAGTACTAGTGTGAGGCGAGGATGCTCGGCACATTGCGGTGTTTGGCCAAATACCGCGTGTGCTCGAGAGCGATGCTCGAGTCTCCTCCCCGCACGTTTGTTGGCATTAGAGTAATTGGCTGCCCGATGGCAAGTGTTCGGCTCAGTCTTAGTCAGTGAGAGCTGTGCTGAAGAAGGGACAGATATTGTAAGGATTGAAATAGTAATATTTTATTGAAAACACTTGTTAGAGACCCAAAAGTCCTTTTAAGGACTATTGTTGTATCTGGCAGCAATATATATTTTTAGTGCAACCTGTGCTAAATAGCTGGCTTGACATTATCTGCGCCACATCTCCTGTGTAACGTGTGCGCAGCCTAAAAATATCTGTGACATCCAGTGTACTTTTTCCGTAGAAGGTGTCTACTGCGGACAGTTACATTACCTGGGGTACATCTCCTGTGTAACGTTAGCGCATCCGAAATATCAGTGACATTAATTCAGTCAAATTTTTTATTAGCTGCTAGTGGCAGCGACATAACTTGCGCTATATCTCCTGTTTAACATGTGCACATCCTAAAAATATCTGTGACATTCAGTGTACTTTTTCCGTAGACGCTGCAGACATTACCTGCCCTACATCTCCTGTTTAACGCGTGCGCATCCCAAAAATATCAGTGACATTCTGTGTAATTTATTTGCACATACACTTACAAAACCTGCGCTACTGTACGTGTGACAGACTTTCAAGCATATATACCATTTCATATGAGAGCAGTAAGGGATGAAGAAGTGGCCAGGCTGCTGATGGTGCACGCAGAGTCCGTGGCCCTGGGCGCGGTGAAACTGTGTCTGCTGCCAGAGTATAAGAAACACACTCATCCACGATACCTAGCTTCATGTTCCAGTTTGCAGGGCGGCGCAGGACAACGCTCTCGAAGTCAGACCAGTGCGAGCAGATGGTCGGTTGGATTGCAGCAGATAATGCTTCCAGTCGGTTAAGCACCATCCTGCCCGCCACCAGGTCCAGTCTCAGTAGCCAAGAGTCTGGTCAACACAATCCTCACCCTGATACTCCTTCCTCCCACTATGGAGAGTCTTGGCAAACAAGTGATCCCACACTCGGATATTCCAAGGAGCTCTTTTCAGCGCCATTCCCTGATTTGGGCCTCTCAACAAGCACGCTTGAAGAGGGATATGAGGAGATTGTGTGCACTGATGTCCAAACTCTTGAGCATCAACAGTCACAAGAAGATGACGGTGGGGAACGACAATTAGCGTTTCACGAGGTGGATGATGTTGATGAGACACAGTTGCCAAAAAGTCAATGGCAATTAGTGTCTCAAGAGGTTGGTGATGATGATGAGACACAGTTGTCAATAAGTGAGGTTGTTGTTAGGTCAACAAGTCAGGAGGATGAGCAGAGTGAGAAAGTGGAAGAGGAGGTGGTGGACGATGAAATTACTGACCCAACCTGGGAAGGCGGCAAGCCGAGCGAGGACAGCAGTACAGAGGGGGAGGGATCCGCAGCACCGTAACAGGCTGGAAGAGGCAGTGGGGTGGCAAAAGGGAGAAGGCGGGCCACAACTAACAGGCCCGCAACTGTTCCCCGGAGCACCCCCTTGCGGCAATCTCCCTTGCCAAGGGGTAGGTGTTCCGCAGTCTGGCGCTTTTTTGAGGAAAGTGCGGACTATAAAAGAATTGTCATTTTCAACCTGTGCCGTACCAAAATGAGCAGGGGAGTGAACACTAGCAACCTCACCACCACCAGCATGATCCGCCACATGGCATCAAAGCACCCTAATAGGTGGGCCGAAAGCCTGGGTCCACAATCAGTGTCTGCGGGTAACACCACTGCCTCCTCTTCCCCTGTGTTACGTGCTGGCCAATTCCCTGTCCAAGTCGCAGGCCCGGATGCCTCCCGCCATGCACCTGGACCTTCGCAAGCACTATCAGCTAGCACATCCACATCTTTGTCCTAGCGCAGCGTACAGATGTCTATACCCCAGGCTTTTGAACGAAAGCGCAAATACCCAGCCACCCACCTACAGGCCAAAGCACTAAATGCGCACCTTTCCAAATTGTTGGCCCTGGAAATGTTGCAATTTAGGCTTGTGGACACTGAGGCTTTCCGCAGCCTGATGGCGGTGGCCGTCCCGCGTCACTCTGTCCCCAGCCGCCAATATTTTTCACGGTGTGCAGTCCCAGCCTTACACCAGCATGTGTCCCTTAACATCACTCGTGCTCTGAACAACGCAGTTATTTGGAAGGTCCACTTAACGACAGACACATGGACAAGTGTTTTTGGCCAGGATGCTACATTTCCCTGACGGCACACTGAGTGAACGTTGTGGAGGCTGGGAGCGAGTCGTACCCTGGGATGGCACAGATGCTACCGACGCCAAGAATTGCGGGCCCTACTTCGATCAGGATTTCCGCCATCCACCTACATTAGGGCTCAAACCCCCACTTCTCCTCCTCCGCCTCCTCCTCCACCTCTAAATTATCATCTTGCAGCACCAGTCAGACATCAGTCAGTCAGTAGCTGGAAGCAGTGTAGCACTGCAGTGGGGAAGCGGCAACAGGCCATGCTTAAACTGATCTGCTTAGGTGACAAACAGCACACCGCCGCAGAGCTGTGGCAGGGTATAAGGGACCAGACTGAGCTGTGGCTCTCGCCACTCAACCTAGAACCAGGCATGGTTGTGTCTGATAATGGCCGTAATTTGGTGGCGGCTTTTGAGCTCGGCAAGCTCACACACATCCCATGCCTAGCCCATGTGTTCAACCTAGTTGTTCAGCAGTTTCTCAAAACCTACCCCAATTTGCCTGAGCTACTGCTGAAGGTGTGCCGCGTGTGTGTGCTTCCGCCGGTCTGGCAATGCTGCAACAGCACTTGAATTTGCCAGCTCACCGACTGTTGTGCAAAGTGAGCACGTGCTGGAACTCCACATTCCACATATTGGCCAGGCTTTAGAATATCAGCTGCAACATGGTCATCACCTTTCCAGTCAGCTTCCGCTCTTCACAAGCGAGGAGTGGGCATGGATGTCTGACCTCTGTGAGGTTTTAAGAAACTTTGAGGAATTAACACAGATGATGAGCGGTGATAACGCTATTATCATCATCACCATCCCACTTCTGTGTCTACTGAAACACTCGCTGCTCACAATTAAGGAGGACGCTTTGCATGGGAAAGAGGTGGAAATAGCCAGAACACCCTCAGTTCGTCTTTTCAGCACGAATTGGATTATGAGGAGGAGCAGGAGACGCTTGCCGCCGCTACAGAGGGTAGTACCCATGGAAGTTTTATTCCATCTGTTCAGCGTGGATGGGTAGAAGGGCAGGAAGAGGATGAGGAGATTGAGAGTCATCCTCCTAATGAGGACAGCAAAGTCTTGTCTGTTGGGACTCTGGCACACATGGCTGACTTCATGTTAGGCTGCCTTTCCCATGATCAGTGTTGCACTGGGGTACCTAGGGCCCACCAGTAACATTTATTTTGGGGCCCACTGTAAGGCTACATGCATATACTACCTGCCCAGACTACTTTATTATTATTATATTATTTATGTGGAAATAGGCATTGTACTCTAGCATCTCAGCCAGCCTATCTATATGTCAGTCATGTTCCATTTGAGCATAGGGTAAGTGACTAGGGGCCCACCTTGTTCAGGGGCCCACCGGGGGATTCACCTGTTCCCTTTTGGGCCAGTCCGAGCACGTTGTACGCATTTTGGCCAACACTGATTACTGGTTGTTCACCCTTCTCGATCCCCGCTACAAAGAGAACTTCTCATCTCTGATTCCTGTGGTGGAGAGGACAAACAAAATGGTGCAATACCAGAAGGTCCTGGTGAAAAAATTGCTCCAAGAATTTCCAGCTGACAACGCTGGCGGCAGAGTCCGTAGTTCCTTGGGCAACCGAGGAGGGGAGACGAGGGTAACACACAGCAGTTCCAACAGAGGCAGGGCAACACTCTCCAAGGCCTGGGACAGTTTCATGACACCCCGCCAGCACCCTCACCCTGATGCGCGGCCTAGTGTCACAAGAAGGGAAACATTTTGGAAGATGGTGAAGGAGTACATAGCAGACGTGTATATGGTTGAATCTCCCTTTTCTCGTCCTCCTCCATCATATCAACATGCTTATTTGGCTGCCCTCGCCCCTAATGTTTTAGAGGGTCAAATATGCAGCAGGCCCTTGCTCCAATACTTTTTGAGGGTCACCAGCAGCCATCAATCATAGTTTTTCAGGGCTGTGTATGATGCCCTCCTTTATGTGTATAAAGGGTGTATTGTAGTGCCGGTTCCTTATAATTTTTGGCAGCCCTTTCCCTTAGTGCACAGGCTTTATGAGTGTAGGAGTCACAGTACCTGAACAATTGTACCACAATGTGAATGAGGCCCTCCTTTATGTGACATACAGGTTGTATCGGAGTGCCTCTTGCGTGTAATTTTCGGCAGCACTTGCACTTTATATACAAGTAAATATACAGTAAAGAATGTTTCCTAACAATTTTTCCTCTAAAATCTATTTTCTCTTTGGTTTTGTGCGTATTATTGTCAGTCTGTAAAAGTGGCGTACTACTCGGACAACATCGTTCCCAGCAGCGACCTGGGAGTCCAAGATGCATCCAGACGTCCTCCCCCTGCTGTTCCGGAGCCATTTCAGTGGTGTTTCCATCAATTTCTGATCTTTTCCTATGAACCAGACGCCCTCCCCTCTTCAGAGCAGGGGGGGCCTGGTGTAATGCTCGGGTTCTCCCATTGACTTCCATTATACTTTGGTGCTCGGTAGAGCACACAAGCATCCCCGAGGTGTTCTACTCGAGCACCCGAGGACTTTGGTGCTCGACCAACATTAATGAGTACTATTGGAAGGAAGGGGGGGTCAATTACAGCCAATCACCCCATGTGAACATGCATACTCAGCACTGGTGAGAGATGCATGTTTCCGGAGGTGTCAGGGCTGAATGACTTGCCACTCAACCAGCTAGTTATTGTACTATGCAGGGAGGAATGTGCATGGACACATTGGGAAACCCTTGCCTTGGACACTACCCCTAGTGCTCTGCAGAACAAGATTGGCCCAAAACATCTCCTACACCAATATCCAGACCAACCATACTGAAAGATCCCAATATGCTGGCGCTGTCTGGACATGTTGGGAGCTGTAGTTTTGCCGCAGTTGAAGAGCCATAGACTGAAGACCACAGCTATAGCTGATTACTAATATTTAATTATTATAATGTTTTATGATTTATGAGATTTACCTTAAAATAAAGAATTAAATCTGAGAATTTTACAAGAGAATATGTCAAAGACACTGAACCTGACTTCACCACGTGTATTTCTCAATATCTCCGCAGATAACTCAGATCTTCACTGTTCTTCATTTCCACCGTCACAGCAAGATACTAAATGAATCTGAGGCGTCGCTCTCGGGGTAAACACCAGACCCTTCCTCAGTCCTAATGGCTTATTTCTTATTTTATTTATTTGCTAAACGAAATGATAAAAAAAAAAAATGACTGATACTCTCGGCATTTTCACCGGCGCTTTCAACGCTGATCAGTTATCTGGATAATTAGGCTGTATCAGTAAGGAAGCAGATAGGAGAAATCTGATATTAATCCGTCCCTCTTATAGTCATGCAGGAGCAGTGATGTGCGCAAAACAGAGCTGCCATTCTAATCCTCTACCGACCTACGGCGTCAACATACTGTATCTCATTTATTTCCAGAAGTGGTTGGAGATGTACTGTACTATCAGCAGCTTAAAGCTACTGTTTTGTTTATGTGTGAATACAAATAAAAAAATTCCCCAAAATCTGTGCCAAATTTTCAAAATCTTTATAAAATCTGCAAAAAAACAAAACAAAAACAAAGCAAAAACTTTGCAGCAATAAAGAATGACAGTGACGCTCAAGCATTATTACAATTACCCAAGACTAAGGCTGGTAGAGGATTCCCTATCCTACCCACCTGACTCACTACTGCAGCCACATATTTGAGACATGAGTAAGCTACTTGGACTTGGACATGACTTGGACTTCAAAAAAGAGAGTGCCACCATGTCAACTCTTCTCGGCTCGGTAGGATCTATGGACAGCCATCAATGGACCCCCTGAGAGGTGAGGTCTCATCGTTGAGCAGTGTGTACTCTTTCTATAAAATTGGTGACTGGCAGGTGTGTAACTAGAAGATACCAGGCAAATTAGAAGGCAAAGACGGTTGGTGGTGGAGGTCTTCTAGATCCTTGAGATGATGGAGGTCCGGGGGCACTCTCCTCTTGTGTTTTTCCTTTAATCTGGTTTTGGGTCAGGGCTGTGGTCATTAGATGTCCTCACCTTGGCTCAATCAAGAAAATATTGGGTCGTATAAAATGGCGCTCTTTATTGGCCCAACGGGCAATTAGTGGGGTAAAAGAAGCCATTTTGCCACATAGGGTCTTTTTCAAGCCTGACTGAAAATTTGACTTTACTCTGTATAGAGTAGAATTTTATATGACTGGTGCTAGGGATTTTCCCCATTCTCTGATTTCCTAGTAATCTGCATGGGATATATGGTTAAGAGCTTTGGAAGCAAACCTCCCAAAAACTTACAAAATTCGTATTTGTCCCAAAAGCAGTCGTAAACTAGAATTACTCAATACTAATACACACAGGGGCATACTTCCTAGGCAACCAAGGCCGTTGTCTACTAGACTTCATCCATCTCCTAAAAAAACAAGGGTGGACTAAGGGCGAAACCAACACGATGGGTTTGGGGTGGACTGGATTACAGCGTGGATCATTTTAAGTACACAGAGGTTTTCAGTTTAGCGTGAGAGGATTCAAAAGCTCAGAAGACAGAGCATGGAGAGGGCAATGGACATTTCTTGGAGAAAGTCATCCGGGAACAATCCCCTAAGAATGATGGTGCACTAGTAGCATTGCCTTGAGTTTTTCAAGACATGACTTGTATTAGTCAAGCAGAGCATGAATTTCTATCATGGTGGGGCAGTTGGTTTGGTGATATATGGGTTCAGACATTGGGGGGATCCAATAAGACTCCCCAAATCAATATTTAATGGCATTCTGTCTTTGTTCTTAATGGAGGTGGTGTAAGAAGGCTTGAGTGGTATCAATGCCGGATAGTTGGTGCCTTCAAGGCAGTGTTAAACAGCTGGAGGTTAGATGAGGGTGGTTATGCGGTAAGGATTGAGGCCAAATTTGGTGGCTTCAAGGACCTCCTTTGTCTTCGGCTAGGGCATGTGCTATACTGGAATATTTATTCATGAGTTCATGTTATGTAGATTTGGAACTCATTGGGACAAGAAATGTATTGAGTGGTCCCACCAATATTGGTGAGTTTGCCAATACTAAGCCTTATTTAGCCACAAATCGGGGGCACTAACTGCTAACTTTTTGTTCTGTAGGATGTTCAATTCACAATGTGGCCGCCTCTACCATCTTTGGATTTTTGGAAATCTTAAAAATAATCCAAATGTCCAAAGCTAGACTTGACGAAAAGCGCTAGCTGCAGTTGTGCTGCGCCGGTGTTACAGTTTTTTTTTGCATTGTGTGTATCTCATATTGTTGAATGCAAATGTTAAGCCATTCAGTTACAGGACAGTGCATCTGGAAAGAAGCTCAACGCTGCGTCTCCATGAACAGTGAAGGATTATGGAAATTTCCAGAGTTCTCATAGTCACAGGGAAATTGATATTCACACACAGAACGTTTCAGCTTCTTCTCCGCTCTCTGTGTTTTAATTTTGTGATTTCATTTCATGTTCGGCTTCATTACCCGGTTTAACTAAAATAGAAGACCAGTAGAACAGCCAGGGCCTCCATGTTATGGTGGAGGTCTTGCATGCACACAGCATAGATGTAATGTGGTAGTGTGTGTGTGTATATGGGCTTACATTTTCAGAAATTTCTACTACAGGAAGGCCTAGGGTAGACAACGCTCCCAGTGGTTGGTATGACCATTGTATGACTTTGGACTTCCGAGTTTCAAAGCTAGGCTTTTATTCACAGGGGCAAAGGTTTTACATCAGCATCTATACAGGGGATTTGGAGCTCTGTATTCACTCTGACTGCTGTAAAGATATATTACAATATTAATCAGCACTGAATTTTAAACCTGCTTAGATCAAGGTTGGACATGCACTTTAATGATGATTTCATCTCTGCTTAAAGGGGTTGTACAGAATTACAAAATTGATGGCCTATCCTTATGAGATTGATGACGTTTTGACTCTCATCTGACTGAAGGGGCCACACCAATTCCCTTTACTGTTAAGCAGGCACAATGCCATACTTCTGGTGGTGACTTTACCAAGTATTGCAGGCAGCGAATAGGCCTGAGCTGTAATACCAGACACAGCACTGCTACAGTATATCTGTATGCTGCTACATTGATGATGTCAGCACTGCTACAGTATATCTGTATGCTGCTACATTGATGATGTCAGCACTGCTACAGTATATCTGTATGCTGCTACAGTGATGATTTCAGCACTGCTACAATATGTCTGTATGCTGTTACACTGATGAATTCAGCACTGCTACAGTATATCTGTATGCTGCTACAGTGATGATGTCAGCACTGCTACAGTATATCTGTATGCTGCTACATTAATAATGTCAGCACTGCTTTAGTATATCTGTATGTTGCTACATGGACAATTTTAGCACTGCTTTAGTATATCTTTATGCTGCTACATTGATGATTTCAGCACTGCTACAATATGTCTGTATGCTGTTACACTGATGAATTCAGCACTGCTACAGTATATCTGTATGCTGCTACAGTGATGATTTCAGCACTGCTACATTATATCTGTATGCTGCTACATTGATGATGTCAGCACTGCTACAGTATATCTGTATGCTGCTACATTGATGATGTCAGCACTGCTACAGTATATCTGTGTGCTGCTACATTACTATTGTCAGCATTGCTTTAGTATATCTGTATGCTGCTACATTGATGATTTCAGCACTGCTACAGTATATCTGTGTGCTGCTACATTACTATTGTCAGCACTGCTTTAGTATATCTGTATGCTGTTACACTGATGAATTCAGCACTGCTATAGTATATCTGTATGCTGCTACAGTGATGATTTCAGTACTAGTGTTAAGCGCGAATATTCGAATAGCAAATTTTTCTCACGAATATCGCCACTTCGATAATTCGCGAATATTTAGAATATATTGATATATATATTCGTTAAAACAAATATTAGTTTTATTTTTTTTTTTCATCTGAACCCATCAGTGATAGTAGATGTATTGGGTTCAGATGAAAAAAAATAAACTAAACGAATATTCGTATTACGAATATAGCGCTATATTCTACATATTCGACAATTCTACCAAGCCAACCCAATAGGAAAGTTGGTTAACGCCCTTACGTGATTCGATTCATGCGCATATTTAATTGACGATTTTTCGCATAAGATAAACTATATTAAAGAGTATTTTTATTCAGTCCTGACTAAGATATTTTAGACTTCTCACATTGGCCCACAAGCAAAAAGCAGGCCGGTAATGGACCAATACTTGTGGGCCAATGTGAGAAGTCGATATTTATTAGTCACTACTGAATTAGAATATTCTTCATTATTTAATATAGTTTTTCTTATGCGAAAAATGCGCATGCGCACACGAATATTTCAATGACGATTTTTCGCAATAGAATAGCATTGTATGAATATAACGAAGTCTCGAATAAGCTAATATATCACGAATATTTAGCGAAATATTCGTGAAATATCGCTAATTCGAATATGGCACCTGCCACTCATCACTATTCAGTACTGCTACAGTATATTTGTGAACTGCTGCACTGAAGATTTCTGTCTGCTGCTACATTGACAATTCAGTCATGCTTGTACTTTGTTACATTGACAATTTAAGCACTGCTACATCTGTATGTAATATTCCAACATTATGATCAGACATTATCTCTGCTGGGCCAGGTACTTGTGCAATCCTAAAGACTAGCACCAGGTTTGGAAGATAACAACCCCCTGCAGCGTCCGCCGGCCCGGGCTCCAGTCGTATATGGGAGGATTACAATTCTTTAACATGATACAATGTAACAACTGATGTTATTCTCCCCTCTTAATACCCAGCGATCAAGCATTTCTCACCAGCGAGCCGCTAACAATAAGTTGCATATTTCAGCTTCATATATTTTCCACTATTTGCATAAAAAATTATACTCCTTTGAAAGACGTTAACATTTGGTATTCAGGATACTTGTCGTCGCCTTTGTTCATTAGAAACAATTTTCTGCTTCAGTGAGCCGAGTGTCTGCATGTGATGAAAGTTTTGATATTCGCCGAGAGAAGGACAGCTTTTTGTTTAGCAAATCGTGGTCCTGGCTGGCTTTACTTCTATCAGACAAACCGCTCCTTCTAGATCACAACTGGCCATTCTACCGTCATCCGCAAATATTGCAGATGCTAAATCGGAACCATGTTGCTTGTAGCTCAGGCTTCATTGTACCTGAAGGTGGCGCTGTGCTAATTACATGGGGGTTTAAAGGGGTTGTCCAGCGGATTAAATGTTTTTTTTTTATAGTGTCAATTAATAAAATAAGTCTGGCTCACTTTACTGATCCTCCACCGTTCTTATTCCCTATTTCCTGCGGCCTCTCAGCACACAGGAAATGACCTCTCAGCCAATCAGTGATTGAGATGGGTCACGAACGTGGCCAGTGATTGGCTGAGTAAGCATTTTCTCTGTAGAGACGTTGAGGCGTTAGTACAGGATCGGCGGGACGACAATGAGGTGAGTATAAAGGGGCCAAAAGGCATCTGTCCCATGTGATGAGAACCGTACCATAAATGATCCATCAGAGTATGGGGTCCTTGCATTGTGGTTGAGGGGCTCCCAGTTACCCCTCTGTATCAGGGTCCTTAAGGGGGTGACTATAATATTGATCGGTCATCAATATCAGATAGGTGGGAGTCGGATTCTCAGCACTTCTGCTGATCAGCCATTCGAAAGGGTAAACTGGTCTGAGTGCTGCAGCCTCCATACAGCTCTTACCAAGAACATCACCCTACATTGACTAGTGGCCGTGCTTGGTATTGCAACCCAGGCCCATTTGCTTGAATGGCACTGAGCTGCACATAGGCCAATAAACATGACATCACTGGCATAGGATGAGCTCACAGCGTTCAATGGAGCTCCATAGCCTCTTCAGGATCGGAGGAGGTACTGGGAGTCGGACCCCCCACCGATCAGATATTGATGACCTCTCTAACGGCACTCCTGGAAAACCCCTTTCCCTAAGATGAATGATTTACTGTTGGTCTCACTGTATTGGATAAAGTAGAGGGTCTATGATCCTCTACCTGGTGAAGGTGGTGCCCAATGGTAGGAGGCAATCTCCAAGAAATTTTTCCTAAACCATGGTGCATCTATGGCAGGAGACGTAATCCTAGCGCCTCCACTGACCCTCTCCGTCAGCGCCGGACAGTCCGACGCTCTGCTTCGTCCGTCCTACAAGAGGTGGCGCATAAGACGCCTCAGTCTCTGAAATGTGAATGATTGTCTGAGTAAATGTACATGTTCCAACAATTAAAATCTGCCATTATTTTCTGAAATGTCATGGCTAATAAGATCATAGAATCTGCGCGGAAGACTCCGGCTTTTAACATCTAATGTACGGAAATTTATTTTATTATCTATAAAAATCCAGTGCAAAGAGCGACAAGCAGATCAGCTGCGTCCAGAGCAATACAGGTGGGTCTGTCTATCTTATCTATCTATGTATCTATCTATCTCATATATCAAAAAAAATTAACTCCACGGAACTTCCAAAAGAATTCCGTGCCTTTATTAACCAGATGAGACCTTTCTCAAGCAGTGACAAAGATACAATGGTGCCAAAAACAGGTATATATCCACCCACATAGTAATTGATAATCAAAAAACAATTAATAAATAGATCAAATTTAGTACATGATTTATACATAAAAAAAAACACCTAATATCACCAAAGTGTCCTAAAAATACAATGTACATGATTCCCTAATCAATACATATAATAAAAAGTATAGGTGCATCCACAATTTGATCACAATTAGAGGTGAGCGAATTTCTTAAAAGTCTGATTCGGCTGATTCATAGTTATGTTATTATGGTTGACTTCATATTGCACCAAGATATCTTAGTAATACAGGACTCAGTGAAATGCTACCCACTCATGCAGTGCTTGTGCAGTGCCCTGTGTACTTTATACTATGGACATATGTGGACATTTGCCCCTATTGCCACAATGCAAAGCCATCCATTCCCTGCATTATTGTACTTAGTTTCATATTGTTGAACTACTTTTATATGTGTATTGTAATATATCCTGTTTATTTGCACTGTTATTGCACTATACCCTAAGTGGAAAGGGTTAATGCATAGCCAGCTAATCCTGGGAGTCTTTATGACTTTCTACCTATGCAAAGTTTAGGAAGATAAAAATGAGACAAACCGACCTTCTGACTGTCTGGATTAGGTCTGCTGTTTATGTCTGGAAAAACTGCTTATTCATTCCCATAGACTTGCATTGAAACTCTATACAAGTCTATGATAGACAGAAATAGTTTCTGTTTAGACTGTGCTTCTCCACTCCACCTCTCCCAGTAGAAGGTTCTAGTTTAGCTAAATACTGTATGTAAGCAGTCAGAGTCCTAGTGTTCTGCAGATAGGGACCAGGCTTTTTGGAGAGACTGTGCCTGCCTGACTGCACGAGGGACCAAAAGATGACGCTAAGATAGGGGGGCTGAGCCACAGACCCTGGGTTACCAGCCTCTTGACCAGGGAGCCAGACGGATGACTGAGCCACAGACACTGGGCCACCAACCTTCTGAGAGAGGGAGAGAGAGAGAAATAAAGAAAGAAGGAGAGAGGGACAGCTAGCACAGAACCTTCTTCTGACCAGGAGGAGACTGGAGAAGTCCTCCTAGTGCATTGCCTGTATTGTTTTGCACTTGAGTTCCTCCAGTAAAGAAGCACACTGGTTCACTGCCAACCCTGACTCATTTCCCATTGGGGAGCACCATGGCTTACAATCCCTTCCAGAGAGCAGCAACACGTAGTCACACCTTAGGATCCAGTTGTATTATGACTTCTATAGCCATGACGGATCCGTCACGAACACCATTGAAAGTCAATGGGGGACGGATCTGTTTTCTATTGTATCAGAGAAAACGGATCCATCCCCATTGACTTACATTGTGTGTCAGGACAGATTCGTTTGGCTCAGTTTCGCAGACACCTAAACGCTGCAGGCAGCCTCCAGAGCGGAATGGTGACTGAACGGAGGCAAACGGATGCATTCTGAGCGGATCCTTTTCCATTCAGAAGGCATTAGGGCAGAACTGATCCGTTTTAGACCGCTTGTGAGAGACCTGAACGGATCTCAGAAACGGAAAGCCAAAACGCAAGTGTGAAAGTAGCCTTAAAAGGGTTTCACAAGATTTTTATACTAAAGACCTATCCTCCGAATAGGTCATCAGTATCTGATTAGTGGGTGTCCGACACCAGGGACCCCGCCGATCAGCTGTTCGAGAAGGCACTGGCACTCCTGTGAGTATGCAGCCTTTTCTCTGCTTTTTCTAGGCCCATGTGTCATGCGGACTAAGTGCTGTTCAGTCCTATAGAAGTGAATGGGGCTGAATGCAATACCAAACACGGCCACTACAAGGTGTACGGCACTATGCTTGTTGAGCTTCGAGAAGGTCGCAGTGCTCATAGGAATGCTGGTGACTTCTAAAAACAAAACAGCTGATCGTCAGGGCCCCCACTGATAGGATACTGATGACCTATCCAGAGAACAGGTCATCGGTATAAAAATCTCGGAAAACCCTTTTAACGATGTCCAGGGGACCCAGTGTAGTGTTGGGACTACCCCAATACTCAGCTACTGCAGTAGTCTAAAGCGGATGTTTAGCCAAAGTAGATCATGCCTAAAAAAGTTGTCCATCTTCAGGTAAAATTTTTAAAATTGTATGATATACGGGTCTACGACATTCTGGACAGTCTTCATTCCTAAAGCCATTGTAGACCTGCAGAGGCATGGTGAGGTTGGGTTTAGTTTGGGTAAATGGTCAGGTTTCTGGTTGACTGTCTTAGTATTGCTCCCATTTCTAGAACCATTTCCTAACTTGAGGTCATGTCAGGTCATATACAGTATTTGATCCACCTGCTAAACCTTAACCAATGGGCAATAAGTAACTGTTGTACATGGACGATATCTCGGCAAAGATTATTTCACCTTTTAAGAAACCTTTAGAGAGTCATTAAATAGAATCTAATTAGAAGGAGCCAAAGATAAAGGGTTGTCTACAGTAGAGATGAGCAAATAATTCATTTCAGGTCCAATTCGTCCAAAACAACCTTATGGTTTAGATTCTCCCTCGCTCTATAATTCTCTCTAATTAAATCTTAAAAAATCTTAAAAAATACTGATCAATACTAAATACAAATCAAAATTTTTGGACAATTTGAAAACAAATTGATTTAGTAATCAGCTGTGATCTGAGTGAGAAGTGTTCAATTTCCCTACAGCGCCACCACAGGGTAAGTGAAGTATTACACAGTTTATATTGAAATCAATGTCCTGTCCACATAATACATGGATGTCCTCCAAAAGAAGAAGCACACTTTATAGCCACTCTGCACTAGTAGGTGAAGGTCCTGAATTGGAATAAATTTGAGACCTCCTCTATTAATTTGTAACTGTAAATGAGTTTTCCAAATCCTGCCACTCCTTTAATGCTCTGCTGTCATATTGTTAGGTTATGCCATCAATGTGAGATAGGTGCCGGTCGCACCTCTGAGTCCTGCTCCTATCTCCAGAACGGGTCCTCAGAAATGTAGGAGAACATACCATGAAAGCACGGCCATCCTCCATTCACCGCTATGGGAGTTCCAAAAATAGTCGAGTGCTGGCTCAGCTATTGCCGGCAGTTCCATAACGACAAATGGACGGTGGCCAAGCATGCAGTCTTCATTCACCAACATGGAACTTTCAAAAATAGCTGAGGCTTGGCTATTTTCAGAATTCCTATAGTAGTGAATGGAGAGCATGCCACGCATGCACAGTGTGCTCTACTTCACTTCGGGGACCCGTTCTGGAGATAGGAGCTATCTGGCGATATGCAATTAGTGTCTGAGATGGGCCAACCCCCTTAACCTATCTCCATATGAATATGTTTAGTATAACCTTAGGCCAGTCCAGGGCAGGAGCACAGGAATTGAAATGTATTTATTTATTGACTGTATTTATTTATTTTCTGCACTTATATAGCTCTTCTATATTCCCCAGCGCTTTAGGCTGCTTTCACACTTGCACTTTCCCTTTCCGCTATTGAGATCCGTCATAACGGATGCAGACGGTTGTATTATCAGAACGGATGCGTTTTTGCTGATGCATGATGGATCCAGCAAAAAACGCTGGTGTGAAAGTAGCCTTACAGACATTATCATCAAGCTGTCCCCAATGGAGCTCACAATCTAAGGTCCCTATCAGGTCTCTATCGACAATTGTAATCCAATATGTTCTCCGTTTCTCTGTAGGACTTTTCATTAATAAATTATCCCAATCAAATCTGGCAAGACTCTCTCGCTTTTTGTGCAATCTAAAAAGTCAAACGCACCTAATGACGACGTCTAACCTCACCTAACAGGGGTCGCTCTCTGCCTCTGTGGGAGAAATCGTAATGTCTTTTCAATTAGTTTGCACTTTCACTTTACTTCTGCTCTGAATAATTAGAAAAACAATTCACATTCCGCTAGGAGATGGTATAAAGTAGTGATCCTCCGATAATTATCTTGCTGTAGTTCACTTTCCTCCGCTCCCACCAGGTCATCAGAGCACAAAGAGGACACGGTGAGAGCATTAATGAGCTCTCATTGTAGATGTTAAAAAGCTGGTATTGATCTGTTTGTCCACGGAGGAGATATTTAAGCCTTTCTGCTAAGGGCAGTAGAGACAGAGATTCGTATCACAAAGCCTTTTATCCAACCTTCTCTCTTCGACTTCAGTCCTTCTACATCTCAGCAGCATGTCTGCTTCCGGAGGTCATTCTTTTAAACTTTTTAAAACATAAAAACACGTACAGTGTTGGGTTTACTGTAGGGAGTTGCGCTTCTCGTAAAAGACTACAACTTCAGTTCCCACCAAGCTTGCAGTTCCCATTCAAAGTAACTCAAAATGCACTTTGTTATCAAATGCTGAGAGCAGGAACGTAATGGAGCTTCTTACAGCTCGGTGTAAATATTTAAGGTGTCTGAGTTGCAGAATATCAAAGGGACCATCCATGAAAGTGTGAGAAGATCTTGCAAAACTTTGGGTTTCTGGAATCTTAGAGTTGGCTTGCCAGTTCTTCTTTAGAACTTTATGTAAGGACTTGTCTATTTGACTATGGAATGGCAACAATGTATCATTGAGTTCCAGTTCTGCTTAGTTTATTTCAGATTTGTTTGTTTTGTTTTCATTATTTTTTATTTTATTTATTCATTATGTTGTCTATTTTCAGCGGAAGCCAATCGTTTGCTGGGATTTCAATGGTTCAGTTCTTTGCAATAATTTCCTCGGAGCTTAAAAAATTAGAAACAATGGGACAAATTTACTAATCCTACAGAGAACATACATTTAGACAATCTAGAGATGCACCGGATTTAACACATAGAAACATAGAAACATAGAATGTGTCGGCAGATAAGAACCATTTGGCCCATCTAGTCTGCCCAATATATCTGAATCCTATGAATAGCCCCGGCCCTATCTTATATGAAGGATGGCCTTATGCCTATCCCATGCATGCTTAAACTCCTTCACTGTATTTGCAGCTACCACTTCTGCAGGAAGGCTATTCCATGCATCCACTACCCTCTCAGTAAAGTAATACTTCCTTATATTACTTTTAAACCTTTGCCCCTCTAATTTAAAACTGTGTCCTCTTGTGGTAGTTTTTCTTCTTTTAAATATGCTCTCCTCCTTTACCGAGTTGATTCCCTTTATGTATTTAGCAGTCTCTCTCATATCCCCTCGGTCTCTTCTTTCTTCCAAGCTATACATGTTAAGGTCTTTTAACCTTTCCTGGTAAGTTTTATCCTGCAATCCATGTACTAGTTTAGTAGCTCTTCTCTGAACTCTCTCTAGAGTATCTATATCCTTCTGGAGATATGGTCTCCAGTACTGCGCACAATACTCCAAGTGAGGTCTCACTAGTGATCTGTTCAGCGGCATAAGCACTTCACTCTTTCTACTGCTTATACCTCTCCCTATACACCCAAGCATTCTGCTGGCATTTCGTGCTGCTTTATTACATTGTCTTCCCACCTTTAAGTCTTCTGAAATAATTACTCCTAAATCCCTTTCCTCAGATACTGAGGTCAGGACTGTGTCGAATATTCTATATTCTGCTCTTGGGTTTTTACGCCCCAGGTGCATTATCTTGCACTTATCCACATTAAATTTCAGTTGCCAGAGTTCTGACCATTCTTAGTTTTCCTAAGTCCTTTTCCATTTGGCGTTTCTCTCCAGGAACATCAACCCTGTTACATATCTTTGTGTCATCAGCAAAAAGACAAACCTTACCATCGAGGCCTTTTGCAATGTCACTTATGAAGATATTAAACAAAATTGGTCCCAGTACAGATCCCTGTGGAATCCCACTGGTAACATGACCTTGTTTTGAATGTTCTCCATTGACTACAACCCTCTGTTGTCTGTCACTCAGCCACTGCCTAATCCACTCAACAATATGGGAGTCCATGCTCAATGACTGCAGTTTATTGATAAGTCTTCTATGTGGGACAGTGTCAAAAGCCTTACTAAAATCTAGATATGCGATGTCTACTGCACCTCCACCGTCTATTATTTTAGTCACCCAGTCAAAAAAATCTATAAGATTTGTTTGACATGATCTCCCTGAAGTAAACCCATGCTGTTTTTCATCTTGCAATCCATGGGATTTTAGGGCTCTGGATGATACATTTGATGCATGACTAGACACTTTTGCCCAATTTTATACCACCTAATGGTTGGTTTACTTTACGACAGAGCTTTGTGCCAAAATTTTGCCACAGTTTTGGCACAAAATGTTGCATTTTAGGACATTCTTTCCAATTCTTTCTATTCGTTCCAACTAAGCCATACCACCCTTGGCATTCTAGATGCAGTGGATTTCTCCACTAAACCAAGATGCACCAAATGTGCACCACATTGTGTCAAATTTTGGTGCATTTTACGACAAGGTCTAGGATAAGCAGTAGTTAGTATTAGCAATTAGTAAATGGGGGTCAAAATCCAGGAAGGGGAACCAATCAGGTAGTTGTTTAAATAAGTTCTATCACCTCTCCTGACATGTCTGTATGTAGTAAATACTTCCCCACAAAATAATTCTGAGCAATTTTTTTCTTATAACTCTGACCTGTACTTTTCCTCTGTTATTCCTCCTAGAAATGTATGAATAAATTGATCACTGGGTTTGGGGTGTTTCTCTACACAATTAGACATGTCCAATTAGAGCTGACGGTGTCAGAGAACATAGGGCTATGGTAACACCCAGTTGTCAATTAAGTCCTAAATTTCTAGGAGGTGTAACAGAGGAAAGGCCCAGCGCAGAGTTATACTACGCAGTCTCTGATTGGCTGGCACACTCATGTGATGTCTGCACGTAAGAAAGATACAGTTGGGAGGTGATAAAGGGGAACAGCGAGAAATTATAAGGTTAATTATATAGATAATTATATAATTTTTACCCATATTTTAGAGCCTTTTTATTTATTTTTTCCCCGCAAAAAACACTTTATTATTCATTCCAATTTCAGTGTTTCAAAGACTATGAAAATGTAAATATTAACTGGTTATTTTATATATATATTTTTTTGCAACTTTTTACTGTTTTTAACTGCTTTGTGGTTGCAGCTTTTTTTTTTTTGCATAAGAAAAGTTGAGTCGCCGCGTAGACGAGATGCGTATTCATTATACATGTCTGGGGTGTTTCCCTGGCGACAGACAACTTTAAAGAAACTTGAATCAGACCCTTGACCCTCGGAAAGGGCAAAGTGCTCTCCGCCTGCGCCGAGGCCTCTTTGTCGGCTTTCACAATAATCTGACTGATTTGGGACGTCTAGTCAAACCGTGACCCGCGTGTCTGAGAAGGGGAAATGTCCAGGACTTTGTTGCACAATGTTCACCATGAAAGGGTTGGCAATTATCCTACGTTCTGGGTGGAACCGGACTGGGACGCAGAAGGAAATCAAAGCCACGTCGGGCGTCTCAAATGGGTTGTGGTAAAACAGCTTTCTTATAATGAGGGTTAAGAAAAGTCTGCTTTTAGATATTTTAATTGCAATAATAATAATAATAATAATAATAATAATAATAATAATAATAATAATACAAATATTACATTTAACCCCTTAAGGACAAGGCCTATTTTCATTTTTTTTCCTCCACACCTTCCAAGAGCCATAACTTTTTTATTTTCACATAGCCATAGGGGGGATAATATTTTTGCGGGACTAATATTATTTATTAGCGTAATTTCATTTATTATAGCTTATATTGGAAAATGGTAAAACATTCTTTATGGGGTGAAATGTAAAAAAAAATGTGTGTGTTGGGGGGGGGTGGAATTTGTATTTACAACATTCACAGTGCACATGATAAATATTGTTATATTTTCATAAATTGCATTTTTTTGGAAGCAGAAATACCAGTTATCTTTTTTTATAGTTTATTTTTATATGTTAAATTGGGAAACGGGAGTAATTCGATTTTTTAATATTGTTTTTTTTAACTGTATTTTGTAGACCACTTAGGAGACTTGATCATGTGGTCTGATCGCTTCTACTATAGACTGCAGCAGAACACTATTGCAGTCTATGGCATGCTGACAGACGGTGTTCAGCTCAGATTTTCAAGCAACCCACTATGACAGCACTGGGAGCCTTCACAAGGCCGTAGGCTGTCATAGGAATCAGAGACCTGTGATTTCACCATAGGGGAAGCCACAGATGCTATGTGTGGCATCTGAGGAGTTACATGACTGGAATTGGAATCATCACTGAACCTAGTCATTGCTGGGTTTTCCGAGATAATTTTTTTACTGATTAAGTTATGTATCCTCTGCGTACGTCATCGGTATCTGAACGGTGGGGGTCTGAAACCTGGGACCCCCTCCAATCAGCTGTTTAAGAAGGCAGCAGAGCTCATGTGAGTGCCACGGCCTTCAGTGCCGTACATTGTATAGAAAGTGTGCGTGGTATCATAGAAGTAAATGTGGCTGAGCTGCCCCAGGCCAGGTGACAGGTGAACGTGTCGTCACTGACCTAGGGAAAGCAGCGAGAAGGCTACTGCGCTACTGCAAATGCTGCGCAAACAGCTGATTGGTGAGGGTCCCGGGTGTCAGACCTCCACCGATCAGATACTGATGACCTATCCTGAGGACAGGTCATCAGTATATAAGTCTCAGAAAAAACCTTTAAAGACGTCTCCAGTGTTAGTATCTATCTATTATCTATCCATCTATTATCTATCTATTATCTATCTATCTATTATCTATCTATCTATCTATCTCCTATCTATCTATTATCTATCTATCTATTATCTATCTATCTATTTTCTATCTATCTATCTATTATCTATCTATCTATTATCTATCTATCTATCTATTATCTATCCATCTATTATCTATCTATCTATCTATTATCTATCTATCTATCTATCTATCTATCCATCTATTATCTATCTATTATCTATCTATTATCTATCTATCTATTATCTATCTATCTATTATCTATCTATCTATCTATCTATCTATCTATCTATCTCCTATCTATCTATTATCTATCTATCTATTATCTATCTATCTCATATCTATCTATCTCTCTAGCTATCTATTATCTATCTATCTATTTTCTATCTATCTATCTATTATCTATCTATCTATTATCTATCTATCTATCTATCTATCTATCCATCTATTATCTATCTATCTATGTCATATATATCTATTATCTATCTATCTATTATCTATCTATTATCTATCTATCTATCTCTCTCATATCTATCTATCTATCTATCTATCTATCTCATATCTATCTATCTATTATCTATCTATCTATCTATCTATCTATCTATCTATTATCTATCTATCTATTATCTATCTATCTATCTCATATCTATCTATCTATCTATCTATCTATCTATCTATCTATCTATCTATCTATCCATCTATCTATCTATTATCAATCTATTATCTATCTATCTATCTATATATGTCATATATATCTATTATCTATCTATCTCTCTCATATCTATCTATCTATTATCTATCTATATCCCATCTTTTTATCTATCTATCTCTACGTCCCACTATCAGCATTTTCCACCAGATTCATTGATTTGATGATGCGCATTGTGCGCGCTCTCTATACCACATTATTAAATAAAGCTCCATCTCGGTGTAATTTTAGGGATTTCTTCAGGGTGATACTATGTAACGGATATAATGTCGCCCCTTGATACAAATCCTCCAAAGACCCCTTCCCGCTTCACGACAGAGGGACCTCGGTTTCTTTCCGCTGGGTGTGTACAGTAAATATCAGCAGACGCGCTCCCGGTTATATATGAGTAGCCGTTAGTAAACCATGGCCGGGTCTCCCGAGGGTTTTAATGATAGTGACTTGTAGGAATAAACAATGATGCTGCGTACACAATACGGGGGTGTTATTAACAACGCGCTCTCATTCTGTCATCAATTAATTTAATCTCTGCTTTTACAACTTATACTGATTCCATACGATTCTGGGACGAACTTTTACATTTTGGAGATTTGTTTTAATATTAAAATAAAAAGTCAAGGTCAAATACTGAGGGAGGAGCCCCAACCAAAAAGTGTTTTTCACTTTTAGCTCCTATTTCCCAAAATCAGTAACATTTTATCTAGAACATTACAACTTGCATTATAGTCTTGAACTTTTTCACTTTGCCTTAAACCTCCTCCATGGCACCAAGGTAGCTCCTGCCAGGTGCCTGTAGGTAGCAGCATCGCTACAGCTGTTTACAGAACTCTTTAGAACTCTAGGCTCAGCCCCACCCCATTCACCCAACACTCAATTGTACTTCCTTTTGCACCCCTAAAGATTGTCTCCATTAGTCCCATAGACTCTGAAGAGAGCAATAGTGCACATACTCGACCAGCTCTCAAAGTTCTCCTCACTGTGGTCATGCAGCAAGAGGGAATACAGGGCTCACGATCCTTGTCTATATTTCATTGCGGGGGGGGTTGGACCCGTAGCTAAAAAATAGTAATTAAATATAAAACTTTATTACTTTCCCTTGAACCTCCTCCACAGAACCAAGGAAGCACCTTCTACTTACCTGTAGTTGCTGTAACTGTTTACAGAACGTCCATTGAACTGTGCACTAAGCCCCACCTCCATCCACCCAACATTCATCTGTGCTCCCTCGTGCACCCCTAAAGATTGTCTCCATTAGTCCTATAGACTTTGAACGTAACAGTAGCATACATGCTTCACTGGCTCTCCTCTCAAAATTCCCCTCATTGTGATCATGCTGGGAGGAGGAACAGGGGGTTAAATTTTAGGGTGGGCTCCAGTTATGGGGCGACCAGCGATCATCAGATATTTATGACCTATGTTGTTTTTGGGGAACCAAACTCCCTTTACAATTTTTCTTAAATGGATTGTCTAAGATAAGAAAAAAAAAGTTAGTTTTTTTAATCAAAAAGAGTGTCTCTATTTTTTGGGCTGAGTCATTTGTAACATTGAACTAACAGTGGTGCTGTTTTTGGGGAAACATAGATCATTTACCAAGATAAAAGTACAAAGTAAATATGGGAGCAAAAAACTTTGGAAACAGTGCTTGGCCTCACACTATGCCTTATCACACAACACAACTGATCCCAATTTTTTGAATTTTTGGGGAGAAGTTTAAAGCGATGTTTGCCCATCGTACATATTTATGGGTTTGAGGAATTGAAATGCCCTCATTTGTAATTTCTATCGGTTCCTCGTTTGATCTAAATCTCAGCAGAACGGTTAAGACTCGCTCCTTTCATTTTTCCATAAACTATCCAGATTTTCAAAAACTTAAGTCTTCCCCAGAGACCCCTCAAAGTCCATTAAAGGGAAAATGATGAAATATATGTAAAAGTAAATTAAAGACAGAATCAATCGACAAGTGGAAATGGCGCTGAGATGTATTTGATTATGGTGATGGGATTAAAGGGACGACGTCTCTTCCTTCATCATTGATTCCAAAGTCACCTCTGTGTGTTTTTTCGTTCACAGTAAAGGAGCAGCGGCACAATTAACATTCATTTTAATGATCTGGTAATATGATGTATGATCTCGAGATATGATGAATACTAAAAGGAAAAATCAGGTGGAACCTTGTACAAAATCCTGTGTCGGGACACTGATGTTCTTTCCAACGGAACGCGTGACCGTGAAATTCCCAGTTACGCCAGATACCATGTTGTGTAGGGCCTGCTCAGCTGAATGTAATGATACCTTTCACTAACGGTCCATTCAGACGTTCATAGTGTTTTACGGTCTGCAAATTACTGACGCCGCACATCGCCGGCACTTGAATAGAGGATTCCTAGGACATGCTCTATTTTTTTGCGGAGCTGTGGACCGGAAATTCAGGGCCATGGACCAGAAATGCGGTTGCGGACAGCACACTGTGTGATTTCCGTATCTTTTCCGGCCCCATTGAAAATAAATGGGTCCGCACCCGTTCCGCATAATTGCGGAACGGATCCGGATCCATTCTACGGACGTCTGAATAGACCCTTAGTGATCTGTTGCATCAGTCCCAAGATAAATGACTTTTAATCCATATACAAATAACCAGTTAAGTGCACTGTGGGCGGGGCCAAGCCACACTGTGCACCCTTGCTCCTCCTGCTTCCTCTACCAGCCCCTCCTTCCTCCAAATTCCTACATAGTCATCTCGCCTCGCCCTGTCAATCCAGAAGTAGAGGCAGGGGCTGGCAGAAAAAGCAAGAGGAGCAAGGGTGCACCAAGTGGCTTGGGCCTGCCCTCAGTGCACTTAACTTCTTATTTGCCTATAGAAGGTAAGAATGTTAATTAGAAAACTGCTGGGCCTCTTGTTTTTTGGTTCGGATCTGGCCCAAAACACCATCAGGAATTTTCACGTTGGCCATGTTTTCCAAATGGCATGCTTTGAACTTGAGCAAAGGGGTATATAGGACCGGGGGCCATGGCTAGTGAGGGGGCTGGAATGGAATCTGTCCTGGGTGCCAGGTAGGGGTATTTAGATAAGAAACCGAACTGAATGGACACCGAGCTATGACTCTAAGCAGGACCTCAAATGATGTGCTTTGAAGGAACACTCCAGGTAAAACAAACAAATTCTTATATGTAGACTAAGCCTGAGGGGGCGGGGCATGACACATAAAGATTCAGAGAATATCAATGAAAAAATTGAGTGGTCTTACTTCACCCCTCACAGTGTATCAGTCCTATAAATTTGAGGTCCTTCACCCAGGGCAAAAATTCAGTTTGTTGCCCTAGCTTTACCTCTAAATACCCTAAATACCCTAGACAAGGCAGAAAGGCCCGCTGGTACCCAGAAGCTAGAGCAGCCTCCATTCCCGAGTTACACTCCTAGTCCTTTCGCCCAGCTTAGACTTTAAGACAGCCCATTTAAAAAATAGAGTGTCCACCTAAGCTGAACATCAAACTGGGCCAAACCTGGACTATCCAAATATTACATCACCAAAATTTCTGGATCTGATTCCAAATTGCGGCAATATACTGTATGTGCAGATTGTTTGTATTCTGCCACATGTCGCACACTATGACCCACTTTTCATGAGGTTTTCATCTGGTAACTGGATGCAGGTGACAGTAGCTGTCGCCATGTTGTACAGTTTCCTTCTCGTTGTAGGCTTCTCCGAGAGAACAGGTGCTTCCTCTGTCAATGGTGTCGGCTGAATAGAAATGAAGCAGTGTTACATGTAGTCAGGGCCAGAGGTATAAACAAGCGAAATGTGTCTAAAGATGGTTTTATGATCATTTTAAATTCCCTGGTGGCATTAGCGAATCATTACGTTAATTGTAAATTCCCTTAGACGGGGAATAAAAGGTTCATTTTAATTTCTATGGTGGTCTAGGTCATTGAAAATTTGTTTTACTTTTTGCGGTGGTCTAGGACAATCAGAGGATTAATTTTACTTTCTGGTTTAGGGCACGGAAAAGATCATTTTAGTTTCCCAGGTGGTCTAGAGCAATGAAAGGTTGACTTTAGTTTGTCTGGTGGTCTAGAGCATTGAAATATTAATTTTACTTTCCATGGTGGTTTAGAATTAGGACAACGAAAGATTAATTTTACCTTCTACCGGTGGTCTAGGTCTTTGGTGGTTGAGGGCAAGGAAAGGTTGATTTTTACTTTCCCTGGTGGTCTAGGACAATGAAAGGTTAATTTTTCTTTCACCTGGTTTTGTAGAATATTGAAAAGGTAATGTTAATTTACCTGGTGGTCTAGGGTGATGAGAGGTTGATTCTACTTTCCCTAGTGGCATTGGACATTGAAGGGTTAATTTTATTTTACCTGGTGGTCTAAGACTATGAAAGGTTAAGTTTAATTTCACCTGGATTTCCTGGATATTAAAAAGTTAATGCAAATTTCCCTGGTTGTCTAGGACATTAAAACATTTATTTTACTTCCCCAGTGATCTAGGGCAACAAAAACATGAATGCTATTTGTCCTGGTGGGCTCGGGCAGTGAGAGGGTCAATGGAAAATTCTGATTACTCCTAGAAATCCTATCCTCAGGTGAACAAAATGTTGGACCCTGGGCAATTGCCCAGTTTTCTTCTCACTAGAACAAGCCCAGCATGTTAATGGCTAGTTTGCTTATGATTAATAGGGGTAGCTCTTTTAACGAGAAAGGACAAGATGGTCATATGGGGGGTCACCATTTCATTGAAAGGGAAAATGTCCCTAGTAATAGGCCGATAGACTGTATAATTAGCTATTTTCTATTTGGTTTTATAATTGAAGGACTCACACATGACTCTTGAGGAATAATTCTTAGGCCCTGAGATCCAGCTAATGATAGAGGAGATGTTGAGTCAAGTGTCCCATTGCCATCTGCATTGTCCACACTCCATGGCGAAACGTCTGACAGATCCAGAGAGGTCATTTTACCCAGTGAACCACACGGTGAATGTGTGGGAAACAGTGATGCCTCTTTATGAAGGATTAGGGCTTATTTGCGTCATAACCTTCTAGGTCTCATCTATGAATATGCAAAGGACACTTAGGAGTTTTCTCACCCATTGTATGGACCTGTGTTAGATGGACGATTGACAATGAGGCAACCCCCTAATTATTCCCCACTTAACTCATCATCTTAATTACTCACCTCAGCCACATAATAAGGGTCCTCGCAGATTTATGCAGAACACAACCTGAAATAATTGTTTCTAGGGCAGAAGCTAAAATAATAGATCCTCCCTCCTGAGCAGACATCAAACAGCCCAACGTGGCTGCACCGTCAATTAGTGAGGATCAGGGGAGCTGATATCGGGCTCTTAGTTCAGGCCACTGGTCTCAGACTTTCACACCGTGAGAAAATCCTGCAAACATCTCCAAGGTGCAGATGTCCTCCAGGCCCAGGTGACCGCAGACCCCTGTGTGACAATAGATTGCAGGCTAATTGGAGGGCCTGAGAGATTAGAGGAACTCAGAGCTTTTCACTGTGTGCACCAGTCAGGGACGGAGGCGGTGATGAATGTGAAGAAAACTGAGATCTACTGACAAAACAACTGGAGCAGGATCCATCTATCTATCTATCTATCTATCTATCTATCTATCTATCTATCTATCTATTATCTATCTATCTATTATCCATCTATCTATCTCTCTTATCTTCTATCTATCTACAAATACGTCTATAAATTTGGAGTGCTGCCTCTTTTCTTTTGGAATATTGTTAGCAGGACATTGGCCTCGGGTTTCTTTCTTCCTTTCTCTTTCTTTTTCTCCTTCTTTTTCTTTCTTTCTTTTCCTTTTTCTCCTTTTTCCTTTCTTCCTTTTTCTTTCTTTCTCTTTCTTTTTCTCCTTTTTCTTTCTTTCTCTTTCTTTTTCTTTTTCTCCTTTTTTCTTTCTTTCTTTTTTTCTCTTTCTTTCTTTTTCTTTTTCCTTTCTCTTTCTTTTTCTTTCTTTTTCTTTCTATTTCTTTCTTTCTTTCTCTTTCTTTTTTCACCCTTTTTCTTTCTTTCTCTTTCTTTTTCTTTTTTCTCCTTCTTTTTCTTTCTTTCTCTTTCTTTTTCTTCTTCTTCTTTCTTTCTTTTTCTTTTCTTTCTTTTTCTCCTTTTTCTTTCTTTCTCTTTATTTTTCTTTATTTTTCTTTCTTCTTCTTTCTTTCTTTCTCTTTCTTTTTCTTTTTTCTCCTTCTTTTTCTTTCTTTCTCTTTCTTTTTCTTTCTTCTTTCTTTCTCTTTCTTTTTCTTTCTTTCTTTCTTTCTTTCTTTCTTTCTCTTTCTTGTTCTTTCTTTATTTTTCTTTCTTTCTTTTCTCGCTCTTTCTTTCTTATTCTTTCTCCCCTTGTTTTCCAAGCTATGAAATGCATTAGCACAGTCCTATAGTGTAATTTTTTTATATAAATGAGCCCCCCCCCCCCCCATTTATTTACAGTTATTCTGCTGATGTCACCATACATGAGAGCTGGTGTTCTGACCAGGGCTGTGGCAGAATGTGTTACTACAGTGATCAGATATCGGGCCCCTCTGCAGACTGACACATCAGGTAGGTGATCACACAGAATGTGTACCTACAGCCTCCTCCGCTTGTACAATCACTTCACTATTTACACAGAGAGCTGCTCGCACTTCCAGTATCCGTCTGTAATGTGTGCGATAGGAGGGTAATTGAAAATAATTTCTTTGCATCTAATCATCAAGGGCGCACTGATAATTGCCTTTAATAATTAACAAGCTATATTGTTTAAGGAAACATTAAAATGTAAGAAAAAATATCTGGGCAGATAATGTAGAGAATGCGGGTGAGGATCTCAGCGGTGGGGGGGGGGGGGGGTAGCAATCTGATTTTAGATTGGTTTGAATATTGGAGCTTCACCGAGAAATAGGAACGAGCTTTACTGATTAGTTTAGTGTTTATATTCTGAGGATTCACACATAGAAATAATTATACCGGAACTAAAAATGTTACAAATATAACAGGATGACGATCATGATTATTATTATTACTGTTATTACTAATTTGTATAAAATGTCCCCTTGCATTACAGGATAAGTAATGTATGTACACAGTGACTGCACCAGCAGAATAGTGAGTGCAGCTCTGGAGTATAATACAGGATGTAACTCGGGATCAGTACAGGATAAGTAATGTATGTACACAGTGACTGCACCAGCAGAATAGTGAGTGCAGCTCTGGAGTATAATACAGGATGTAACTCGGGATCAGTACAGGATAAGTAATGTATGTACACAGTGACTGCACCAGCAGAAGAGTGAGTGCAGCTCTGGAGTATAATACAGGATGTAACTCAGGATCAGTACAGGATAAGTAATGTATGTACACAGTGACTCCACCAGCAGTATAGTGAGTGCAGCTCTGGAGTATAATACAGGATGTAACTCAGGATCAGTACAGGATAAGTAATGTATGTACACAGTGACTGCACCAGCAGAATAGTGAGTGCAGCTCTGGGGTATAATACAGGATGTAACTCAGGATCAGTGCAGGATAAGTAATGTATGTACACAGTGACTGCACCAGCAGAATAGTGAGTGCAGCTCTGGAGTATAATACAGGATGTAACTCAGGATCAGTGCAGGATAAGTAATGTATGTACACAGTGACTGCACCAGCAGAATAGTGAGTGCAGCTCTGGAGTATAATACAGGATTTAACTCTGGATCAGTACAGGATAAGTAATGTATGTACACAGTGACTGCACTAGCAGAATAGTGAGTGCAGCTCTGGAGTATAATACAGGATGTAACTCAGGATCAGTACAGGATAAGTAAAGTATGTACACAGTGACTGCACCAGCAGAATAGTGACTGCAGCTCTGGAGTATAATGCAGGATGTAACTCAGGATCAGTACATGATAAGTAATGTGTGTACACAGTGACTGCACCAGCAGAATAGTGAGTGCAGCTCTGGAGTATAATACAGGATGTAACTCTGGATCAGTACAGGATAAGTAATGTAATGTATAGACACAGTGACTGCACTAGCAGAATAGTGAGTGCAGCTCTGGAGTATAATACAGGATGTAACTCAGGATCAGTACAGGATAAGTAATGTATGTACACAGTGACTGCACCAGCAGAATAGTGAGTGCAGCTCTGGAGTATAATGCAGGATGTAACTCAGGATCAGTACAGGATAAGTAATGTAATGTATGTACACAGTGACTCCACCAGCAGAATAGTGAGTGCAGCTCTGGAGTATAATACAGGATGTCACTCAGGATCAGTACAGGATAAGTAATGTATGTACACAGTGACTGCACCAGCAGAATAGTGAGTGCAGCTCTGGAGTATAATACAGGATGTAACTCAGGATCAGTACAGGATAAGTAATGTAATGTATGTACACAGTGACTCCACCAGCAGAATAGTGAGTGCAGCTCTGGAGTATAATACAGGATGTAACTCGGGATCAGTACAGGATAAGTAATGTATGTACACAGTGACTGCACCAGCAGAATAGTGAGTGCAGCTCTGGAGTAAAATACAGGATGTAACTCAGGATCAGTACAGGATAAGTAATGTATGTACATAGTTAGAGATGGCCTTGCGGTTCACCAGCGGGTCGTTTCGTGGTGAACTTTGCTAGTTCGCGATTCGCCAAACATGCGAACATATGGCGATATTCTTTTGCATTGCGCCAAACTTTGACCCATGACACATCCATCAGGTGGGACAGGACAGCCAATTGAGACGTTTCTGCACCCCATGGACACCCCCCCAACCCTATAAGAGAACCCGATGGCCGCCAGTTTACATGATGTGTTTTGCCAGTGTAGGGAGAGGTTGCTGTGTGGAGCAGGGACAGACTTTTAGGGACACCAAATGCTAGCTAATAGGGCCACAAAAGTGCTTTTAAGGACTGGTAACATTGTGCTGTCGATAGGTGTGATATAGAGGGGTGTGATATACTTATAATATACTTTCTAACATAGAAATTATATTATAGAGCATTTGTATTGTGCAGCAGTTGTGTGCGGTTCTGCTGCGATACTGCAGGTATATAGAGGGACAAACGCTATTGGAGTAACTAATTGGAGTAACTAATTGCAACTGTTGCCCCCCAAAAAACTGCCTTAGGGCTGTGATATACCTTCTTCCACAAAATCCTGATTGAGGGGTGCTATATACCTGTTTCCGCCAAATTCTGATTGAGGGGTGCTATATACCTGTTTCTGCCAAATACTGATTGAGGGGTGCCATATACCTTCTTCCACTAAATACTGATTGAGGGGTTCCATATACCTTCTTCCACTAAATACTGATTGAGGGGTGCTATTGCTATATTCCTTTCTTTCACCAAATACTGATTGAGGGGTTCCATATACTTTCTTGCACAAATACTACTCTTCTCTACGGACTTTGGCACAGGGTCATTTGTCCGCCACTCCACCTTTCACCGTGCCGTTGTCGGGTTCATCTGTCACAAGGCAGGCTTCCGTGGCCCAAATGTTGGAGCGTAAAAAATGATGACGCCGCATAATCCTCTTGCCCAACGGCTATCCACTGGCTTGTCGGAACTGCTAGCCCGCCAATTACTGCCATATAAACTGGTGGACTCTGAGACCTTTAGAAAATTTGTGGCCATTGGCACACCACAAGGGAAGGTCCCCCGGAAGGAAATATTTCTCCCAGAAGGGCATCCCGGAGCTATATGGCCACGTTCAATGGCAAATGAATATATCTCTGGCATACAGTGTCGGTGCCAAGATACATCTGACCACAGACACGTGGTCTAGCAAACACGGGCAGGGAAGGTACATAACTTTTACTGCCCACTGGGTGAACCTTCTGACAGCTGTCAAGCATGAAGACTTAAAGGTGGGAAGACAATGTAATAAAGCAGCACGAAATGCCAGCAGAATGCTTGGATGTATAGGGAGAGGTATAAGCAGTAGAAAGAGTGAAGTGCTTATGCCGCTGTACAGATCACTGGTGAGACCTCACTTGGAGTATTGTGCGCAGTACTGGAGGCCATATCTCCAGAAGGATATAGATACTCTAGAGAGAGTTCAGAGAAGAGCTACTAAACTGGTCCATGGATTGCAGGATAAAACTTACCAGGAAAGGTTAAAAGACCTTAATATGTATAGCTTGGAAGAAAGAAGAGACCGAGGGGATATGATAGAAACTTTTAAATACATAAAGGGAATCAACTCGGTAAAGGAGGAGAGCATATTTAAAAGAAGAAAAACTACCACAAGAGGACACAGTTTTAAATTAGAGGGGCAAAGGTTTAAAAGTAATATAAGGAAGTATTACTTTACTGAGAGAGTAGTGTATGCATGGAATAGCCTTCCTGCAGAAGTGGTAGCTGCAAATACAGTGAAGGAGGTTAAGCATGCATGGGATAGGCATAAGGCTATCCTTCATATAAGATAGGGCCAGGGACTATCCATAGTATTCAGTATACTGGGCAGACTAGATGGGCCAAATGGTTCTTATCTGCCGACACATTCTATGTTTCTATGTTTCTATGTAACCCGTGGTACCCGTGTGGATTTGGTGTTACTGCCACGTTTGCATGCAGGCCTGACTCTTTTTCTTCTCCTCCTCCTCCTATTCCATCCTCCGTCTCCTCCACACCGGTCCTGCACTCCTTTCAGCTCTGCGGTCACAGGCCGATCAGTGGCTAACCCCGCTCAATTTGACAGTTGGTAAAGTGGTGTGAGACAACGGTGCCAATCTGCTGAGCGCGCTGAAACAGTGCAAAATGACACACGTGCCCTGTCATTAGTCATGCAGCGATTCATTGCCAAATACCCCGGGGTACAGGATGTCTTGCGGCACACCAGGAAAATCTCTGGCCATTTTAGATCCTACACGGCCATGGCTCGCCTTGCTGATGTTCAGCGGTGACACCACTTGCCCGTCAGATGTCTGATTTGTGACTTCCCGACGCTCTGGAACTCCACCTTGTATATGCTTGATAGGCTGATCCAGCGCTTTCAATTTAGAGCAAATCGGGGCCTTCATGCTCCAGTGTTTGAAGAGGGACCCCCGTATAAAAGCATAAAAGTCAAGGACCTGTACTGGGTGCAACGTACTTAGACCCCCGGTACAAACACAAAACGGCGGACATGTTACCAGCATCACAGAGGGCATTCAGAATGTAGCATTTCCAGGCCTTGCTGCGAGAGATGCTGCATTCTGCTGTTGCGGGCACTGGCAGAGGAATGTCCACCCACAGCGAAACAGGTGCGGGTACCAATCCTACCACGCCTGCAAAAAGAGGGCGGTTTGAAGTTGTGTTGGTCACTTCAGATATGAGATCATTCTTCCAGCCAACCCATCGACAGCTGCCCTCCGGATCCAACCTCAGGGAACGCCTAGACCGACAGGTGTCCGACTACATCGGGTTAACGTCTGATGTGGACGCTCTGAGAAGCGAGGAACCCCTTGACTACTGGGTGGGCAGGCTTGACCTGTGGCCAGAGCTGGCACAATTTGCCATGGAACTGTTGGCATGCCCCTTGTCGAGTGTCCTGTTCGAAAGGACGTTCAGCGCAGCAGGGGGATTGTGATTGATAAGCTTACTCGCCCAGCTAACGACAGTGTGGACTACCTCACATTTAAAAAAATGAATGAGGCATGGATCTCAGAGGAATTTAACACCAGTGATGACCACTAGGGATGAGCGAACTCGAACTGTATAGTTCGGGTTCGTACCGAATTTTGGGGTGTCCGTGACACGGACCCGAACCCGGACATTTTCGTAAAAGTCCGGGTTCGGTGTTCGTCGCTTTCTTGGCGCTTTTGTGACGCTTTCTTGGCGCTTTTTGAAAAGGCTGCAAAGCAGCCAATCAACAAGCGTCATACTACTTGCCCCAAGAGGCCGTCACAGCCATGCCTACTATTGGCATGGCTGTGATTGGCCAGAGCACCATGTGACCCAGCCTCTATTTAAGCTGGAGTCACATAGCGCCGCCCGTCACTCTGCTCTGATTAGCGTAGGGAGAGGTTGCGGCTGCGACAGTAGGGCGAGATTAGGCAGATTAACTCCTCCAAAGGACTTCACTTGATTAATCGATCGATCTGCAGCTGTGCATCATTGAGCTGCTGAAATTCAAATGCTCACTCACTGTTTTTAGGCTGCCCAGACCGTTTGTCAGTCACTTTTTTCTGGGGTGATCGGCGGCCATTTTGTGTCTTGTGCGGTGCTGCGACCAAGTGCATCCAAGCTGCGACCAAGTGCATTTAACCCTCAATGGTGTGGTTGTTTTTTGGCTAAAGCCTACATCAGGGTGAAGCTGTCACACCAAGTGCATTTAACCAGCAATAGTCTGTTCATTTTTTTGGCCATATACTAAATCAGGGGCAAGCTGCGCCTGTCACCAAGTGCATTTAACCCTCAATGGTGTGGTTGTTTTTTGGCTAAAGCCTACATCAGGGTGAAGCTGTCACACCAAGTGCATTTAACCAGCAATAGTCTGTTCATTTTTTGGCCATATACTACATCAGGGGCAAGCTGCGCCCGTCACCAAGTGCATTTAACCCTCAGTAGTGTGGTGCGTCAAGCTGTGACACCAAGTGCATTTAACCAGCAATAGTCTGTTCATTTTTTGGCCATATACTACATCAGGGGCAAGCTGCGCCCGTCACCAAGTGCATTTAACCAGCAATAGTGTGGTTATTTTTTGGCCATATCCCAGTCTAATTCTGTCACTAAATCCATACCGGTCACCCAGCGCCTAAATACTAGGCCTCAAATTTATATCCCGCTAAATCTCTCGTTACCGCTGTCCTGTTGTGGCTGGGAAAGTTATTTAGTGTCCGTCAAAGCACATTTTTTGTTCTGGGTTGAAGTACAATTCCCAATTTAGCAATTTCATAATTTAGTGGTTCCTGCTATATCAGAGCTATTTGAAATCTATCCCTAAAAGGGTATATAATATTCAAGGTGCACATTGGGTCATTCAGAATAACTTCACACACACCCGCTACTGTGTATTTCCAAGTCTAATTCTGTCACTAAACCCATACCTGTCACCCAGCGCCTAAATACTAGGCCTCAAATTTATATCCTGCTAAATCTCTCGTTAACGCTGTCCTGTTGTGGCTGGGAAAGTTATTTAGTGTCCGTCAAAGCACATTTTTTGTTCTGGGTTGAAATACAATTCCCAATTTAGCAATTTCATAATTTAGTGGTTTCTGCTATATCAGAGCTATTTGAAATCTATCCCTAAAAGGGTATATAATATTCAAGGTGCACATTGGGTCATTCAGAATAACTTCACACACACCCGCTACTGTGTATTTCTAAGTCTAATTCTGTCACTAAACCCATACCTGTCACCCAGCGCCTAAATACTAGGCCTCAAATTTATATCCTGCTAAATCTCTCGTTAACGCTGTCCTGTTGTGGCTGGGAAAGTTATTTAGTGTCCGTCAAAGCACATTTTTTGTTCTGGGTTGAAATACAATTCCCAATTTAACAATTTCATAATTTAGTGGTTTCTGCTATATCAGAGCTATTTGAAATCTATCCCTAAAAGGGTATATAATATTCAAGGTGCACATTGGGTCATTCAGAATAACTTCACACACACACGCTTCTGTGCATTTCCAAGTCTAATTCTGTCACTAAATCCATACCGGTCACCCAGCGCCTAAATACTAGGCCTCAAATTTATATCCCGCTGAATTTGAATACAATACATTGGGCCAAATAATATATTTGTTGTTGTGGTGAACCATAACAATGAGAAAAACATCTAGTAAGGGACGCGGACGTGGACATGGTCGTGGTGGTGTTAGTGGACCCTCTGGTGCTGGGAGAGGACGTGGCCGTTCTGCCACATCCACACGTCCTAGTGTACCAACTACCTCAGGTCCCAGTAGCCGCCAGAATTTACAGCGATATATGGTGGGGCCCAATGCCGTTCTAAGGATGGTAAGGCCTGAGCAGGTACAGGCATTAGTCAATTGGGTGGCCGACAGTGGATCCAGCACGTTCACATTATCTCCCACCCAGTCTTCTGCAGAAAGCGCACAGATGGCGCCTGAAAACCAACCCCATCAGTCTGTCACATCACCCCCATGCATACCAGGGAAACTGTCTCAGCCTCAAGTTATGCAGCAGTCTCTTATGCTGTTTGAAGACTCCGCTGGCAGGGTTTCCCAAGGGCATCCACCTAGCCCTTCCCCAGCGGTGAAAGACATAGAATGCACTGACGCACAACCACTTATGTTTCCTGATGATGAGGACATGGGAATACCACCTCAGCATGTCTCTGATGATGACGAAACACAGGTGCCAACTGCTGCGTCTTTCTGCAGTGTGCAGACTGAACAGGAGGTCAGGGATCAAGACTGGGTGGAAGACGATGCAGGGGACGATGAGGTCCTAGACCCCACATGGAATGAAGGTCGTGCCACTGACTTTCACAGTTCGGAGGAAGAGGCAGTGGTGAGACCGAGCCAACAGCGTAGCAAAAGAGGGAGCAGTGGGCAAAAGCAGAACACCCGCCGCCAAGAGACTCCGCCTGCTACTGACCGCCGCCATCTGGGACCGAGCACCCCAAAGGCAGCTTCAAGGAGTTCCCTGGCATGGCACTTCTTCAAACAATGTGCTGACGACAAGACCCGAGTGGTTTGCACGCTGTGCCATCAGAGCCTGAAGCGAGGCATTAACGTTCTGAACCTGAGCACAACCTGCATGACCAGGCACCTGCATGCAAAGCATGAACTGCAGTGGAGTAAACACCTTAAAACCAAGGAAGTCACTCAGGCTCCCCCTGCTACCTCTTCTGCTGCTGCCGCCTCGGCCTATTCTGCTGCTGCCGCCTCGGCCTCTTCCTCCGCCTCTGGAGGAACGTTGGCACCTGCCGCCCAGCAAACAGGGGATGTACCACCAACACCACCACCACCACCTCCGTCACCAAGCGTCTCAACCATGTCACACGCCAGCGTTCAGCTCTCCATCTCACAAACATTTGATAGAAAGCGTAAATTCCCACCTAGCCACCCTCGATCCCTGGCTCTGAATGCCAGCATTTCTAAACTACTGGCCTATGAAATGCTGTCATTCAGGCTGGTGGACACAGACAGCTTCAAACAGCTCATGTCGCTTGCTGTCCCACAGTATGTTGTTCCCAGCCGGCACTACTTCTCCAAGAGAGCCGTGCCTTCCCTGCACAACCAAGTATCCGATAAAATCAAGTGTGCACTGCGCAACGCCATCTGTAGCAAGGTCCACCTAACCACAGATACGTGGACCAGTAAGCACGGCCAGGGACGCTATATCTCCCTAACTGCACACTGGGTAAATGTAGTGGCAGCTGGGCCCCAGGCGGAGAGCTGTTTGGCGCACGTCCTTCCGCCGCCAAGGATCGCAGGGCAACATTCTTTGCCTCCTGTTGCCACCTCCTCCTTCTCGGCTTCCTCCTCCTCTTCTTCCACCTGCTCATCCAGTCAGCCACACACCTTCGCCACCAACTTCAGCACAGCCCGGGGTAAACGTCAGCAGGCCATTCTGAAACTCATATGTTTGGGGGACAGGCCCCACACCGCACAGGAGTTGTGGCGGGGTATTGAACAACAGACCGACGAGTGGTTGCTGCCGGTGAGCCTCAAGCCCGGCCTGGTGGTGTGTGATAATGGGCGAAATCTCGTTGCAGCTCTGGGACTAGCCAATTTGACGCACATCCCTTGCTTGGCGCATGTGCTGAATTTGGTGGTGCAGAAGTTCATTCACAACTACCCCGACATGTCAGAGCTGCTGCATAAAGTGCGGGCCGTCTGTTCGCGCTTCCGGCGTTCACATCCTGCTGCTGCTCGCCTGTCTGCGCTACAGCGTAACTTCGGCCTTCCCGCTCACCGCCTCATATGCGACGTGCCCACCAGGTGGAACTCCACCTTGCACATGCTGGACAGACTGTGCGAGCAGCAGCAGGCCATAGTGGAGTTTCAGCTGCAGCACGCACGGGTCAGTCGCACTACAGAACAGCACCACTTCACCACCAATGACTGGGCCTCCATGCGAGACCTGTGTGCCCTGTTGCGCTGTTTCGAGTACTCCACCAACATGGCCAGTGGCGATGACACCGTTATCAGCGTTACAATACCACTTCTATGTCTCCTTGAGAAAACACTTAGGGCGATGATGGAAGAGGAGGTGGCCCAGGAGGAGGAGGAGGAGGAGGAGGAGGAAGAGGGGTCATTTTTAGCACTTTCAGGCCAGTCTCTTCGAAGTGACTCAGAGGGAGGTTTTTGGCAACAGCAGAGGCCAGGTACAAATGTGGCCAGCCAGGGCCCACTACTGGAGGACGAGGAGGACGAGGATGAGGAGGAGGTGGAGGAGGATGAGGATGAAGCATGGTCACAGCGGGGTGGCACCCAACGCAGCTCGGGTCCATCACTGGTGCGTGGCTGGGGGGAAAGGCAGGACGATGACGATACGCCTCCCACAGAGGACAGCTTGTCCTTACCCCTGGGCAGCCTGGCACACAGGAGCGACTACATGCTGCAGTGCCTGCGCAACGACAGCAGAGTTGCCCACATTTTAACCTGTGCGGACTACTGGGTTGCCACCCTGCTGGATCCACGCTACAAAGACAATGTGCCCACCTTACTTCCTGCACTGGAGCGTGATAGGAAGATGCGCGAGTACAAGCGCACGTTGGTAGACGCGCTACTGAGAGCATTCCCAAATGTCACAGGGGAACAAGTGGAAGCCCAAGGCCAAGGCAGAGGAGGAGCAAGAGGTCGCCAAGGCAGCTGTGTCACGGCCAGCTCCTCTGAGGGCAGGGTTAGCATGGCAGAGATGTGGAAAACTTTTGTCAACACGCCACAGCTAACTGCACCACCACCTGATACGCAACGTGTTAGCAGGAGGCAACATTTCACTAACATGGTGGAACAGTACGTGTGCACACCCCTCCACGTACTGACTGATGGTTCGGCCCCATTCAACTTCTGGGTCTCTAAATTGTCCACGTGGCCAGAGCTAGCCTTTTATGCCTTGGAGGTGCTGGCCTGCCCGGCAGCCAGCGTTTTGTCTGAACGTGTATTCAGCACGGCAGGGGGCGTCATTACAGACAAACGCAGCCGCCTGTCTACAGCCAATGTGGACAAGCTGACGTTCATAAAAATGAACCAGGCATGGATCCCACAGGCCCTGTCCGTCCCTTGTCCAGATTAGACATTAACTACCTCCCCATAACCATATATTATTGGACTCCAGGGCACTTCCTCATTCAATCCTATTTTTATTTTCATTTTACCATTATATTGCGAGGCTACCCAAAGTTGAATGAACCTCTCCTCTGCCTGTGTGCTAGGCCTAAATATATGCCAATGGACTGTTGCAGTGGTGGGTGACGTGAAGCCTCATTCTCTGCTATGACATGCAGACTGATTCTCTGCTGACATGAAGCCAGATTCGTCTGTTACGGGACCTCTCTGCTCTGCCTGTGTGCTAGGCCTAAATATATGCCAATGGACTGTTGCAGTGGTGGCTGACGTGAAGCCTCATTCTCTGCTATGACATGCAGACTGATTCTCTGCTGACATGAAGCCAGATTGTCTGTTACGGGACCTCTCTCCTCTGCCTGGGTGCTGGGCCTAAATTTATGACAATGGACTGTTGCAGTGGTGGCTGACGTGAAGCCTGATTCTCTGCTATGACATGCAGACTGATTCTCTGCTGACATGAAGCCAGATCCTCTGTTACGGGACCTCTCTGCTCTGCCTGTGTGCTAGGCCTAAATATATGCCAATGGACTGTTGCAGTGGTGGGTGACGTGAAGCCTCATTCTCTGCTATGACATGCAGACTGATTCTCTGCTGTCATGAAGCCAGATTGTCTGTTACGGGACCTCTCTGCTCTGCCTGTGTGCTAGGCCTAAATATATGCCAATGGACTGTTGCAGTGGTGGGTGACGTGAAGCCTCATTCTCTGCTATGACATGCAGACTGATTCTCTGCTGACATGAAGCCAGATTGTCTGTTACGGGACCTCTCTCCTCTGCCTGGGTGCTGGGCCTAAATTTATGACAATGGACTGTTGCAGTGGTGGCTGACGTGAAGCCTGATTCTCTGCTATGACATGCAGACTGATTCTCTGCTGACATGAAGCCAGATTGTCTGTTACGGGACCTCTCTCCTCTGCCTGGGTGCTGGGCCTAAATTATGACAATGGACTGTTGCAGTGGTGGCTGACGTGAAGCCTGATTCTCTGCTATGACATGCAGACTGATTCTCTGCTGACATGAAGCCAGATCCTCTGTTACGGGACCTCTCTCCTCTGCCTGGGTGCTGGGCCTAAATTTATGACAATGGACTGTTGCAGTGGTGGCTGACGTGAAGCCTGATTCTCTGCTATGACATGCAGACTGATTCTCTGCTGACATGAAGCCAGATCCTCTGTTACGGGACCTCTCTCCTCTGCCTGGGTGCTGGGCCTAAATATATGAAAATGGACTCTTACAGTGGTGGGTGACGTGAAGCCTGATTCTCTGCTATGACATGAAGACTGATTCTCTGCTGACATGAAGCCAGATTGTCTGTTACGGGACCTCTCTCCTCTGCCTGGGTGCCGGGGCCTAAATATCTGAGAATGGACTGTTCCAGTGGTGGGTGACGGGAAGCCAGATTCTCTGCTATGGAACCTCTCTCCAATTGATTTTGGTTAATTTTTATTTATTTAATTTTTATTTTAATTAATTTCCCTATCCACATTTGTTTGCAGGGGATTTACCTACATGTTGCTGCCTTTTGCAGCCCTCTAGCCCTTTCCTGGGCTGTTTTACAGCCGTTTTAGTGCCGAAAAGTTCGGGTCCCCATTGACTTCAATGGGGTTCGGGTTCGGGACGAAGTTCGGATCGGGTTCGGATCCCGAACCCGAACATTTCCGGGATGTTCGGCCGAACTTCTCGAACCCGAACATCCAGGTGTTCGCTCAACTCTAATGACCACGTGTAATTGAATTTCCTCATGCCAGCCCATGCATATCCGCCACACCCAGAACAAAGAATGGTCCTTGCTTTATGTATATACAGCAGCATAAAAGGCCTTTTATGTCAGGTGAATGCCTATTTTTTGGGGCCTGTACTGGCCGACAGTTACATTTTTATCCTGTGACCACCTAATGTACCTCCAGCCACAGAATCCAAAGTTCTTTGCTGTCAGGTGAATGCCTATTGGCTAAATTTTTGGGCCTGTACTGGCTGACAGTTACATTTTTGATTACTAGCCAAATAATCACATCCTTGTCTCACTCCTCTGCCTCTCATTATGGTGGCGTATGAACCGCATTCACCATAAGGACTTTCTAATGTCACAGAGTCATGTGACTGTGCCCCCCACCCTGTACTGTACCCCTCACCCTGTACTGTGCCCCCTTATACCCTGCATTGTGCCCTCCTACCACACCCTGTGCAGGGCCCCTAGTCATTCCCTGCATTGTGCCCTCTTATACCCTTGTGTCCGGTCACGGTATGGCGGTGTTATCCGGTCACTGTACATCGGTATTATCCGGTCAATGTATGGCGGTGGTATCCAATAACTGGATGGCCATAACTGTAACCCTTTCCCTGCTCACGCCATCCTTTTTTAGACCTGGCATGAGTGAGAAAAATATGCAGATTGCGGTGCTAAGGACCTTTGCGCCACAATCTGTGTCAGAAATACGCCTAACATAGACGTATTTCTATATAATACATGACCCCCTAATTGTATTATTATTTGGTGTTAGAGTAATATCTTAATATTATATAGATTCTAGTGTATTATACTGTTCCCTGTATTTCCCAGTAGAAAATGATCCTTGGGAAACACAGTCCTTATCCCCGACCGCCAGGACCAGGTAGCGCTCTGTCAGTACATGGCGGCCTCCCTCTCCGCCACGCTGCTCCGCTGTGTACTGGGGCTTATTCAGACACTAGGGCTGGGCTCACATCCTATTTTTGCCATCCATTTAATGCATACCAAAAATGTATGCGTTAACAGATGCCTCAGACTGATGCCGTAGAGTGGCTTCCATTCACCATACTGTTCCATGGTAGAACATAAAAATTACGTTAACGTATGCATTTTTTTAATGGACTCTTTTTGAGTTTCCCTTTAAGATGCATAAAATACATATTTTTTGTGGGCATTTTTGCCAATGATCCCCCTCTGGTAGATCACTGTCTATGTTGTGGGACTATTTGTGTACTTCTAGTAAGTGTTTGCTGGCTGCAAATATGACCTGAAGGTTTTTCAGGATCGCCTGCCATTAAAGTGAATAGGGCCCACTGCGAACACGTTCGCGTTAACGAATCGTGCCGGCCGATGTTCATCCATCACTATACACAGTGACTCCACCAGCAGAATAGTGAGTGCAGCTCTGGAGTATAATACAGGATGTAACTCAGGATCCATACAGGATAAATAAAGTAAGCTATGTACACAGTAGTGTTGATCGCGAATATTTTAATCGAGAATTTTTATCGCGAATATCGGCACTTCGAGAGTTCGCGAAAATGTAGAATATGGTATTATATATTCGTAATTGCGATTATTCTAGATTTTTGTTTCATCAGTAACCTCCCTTCTTGCTTGTCGGCCAATGAGAAGGCTGCAATGTCTTTGTCTGAGCTTAGCAACATCCCTAGCAACCAATAGGAAAGCTGCCCCTCCCCCTTACTATATAAGAACCTCCCAGCAGCCGTTTTCTGCAGTTCTGAGAGAGAGCAGTGATATTGCTGAGCTCTGTGCTTTCTACACTACATTAGATAGATAGTTAGTTAGCTTATATATATATAATACAGATAGTCAGTGTAGGTTATACCCTGATATAGTGGAGCTGATAGGTTCCAGTGCAGGGTGTTAGGTAGTGTGATAGGGATTACTGTTGCTCTGCTGTCCATACATACATACATGCTACAGACATAGTGCTGTGATGTCACAACAATACTTAGTGCACCGATCAGTAATATCTACTCAGACCTAATAAAATGGGAAGTTGCATGTATTGCGCAAAAAATATGCGCATCATTAGTGCCGATTTGCGCAATTGCAAAAATTTGCGAAATATTGAGAAAATAAATATTGCCTATGCCGCTGATCACTAGTACACAGTGACAACTTTTTATGTAGATTGTGGCTATAGATCTACAGTGAACATACCTTTTAAGCAGGAGAATGGTGGCAGCTTTTTCACCGGTGGTGACAATGTATCTATGAAACGGATATGAAGTTCTTATGAATTCTATTAGAATTTTTTCTGGAATCTGATGATATCAAGGACAGAACTGTGCGTAGGGAATTATTGACAGGCAGGATACGTGTCTCACACCTGGACCATAACATGTATTCAGAGGAAGCTCCAGAACCAGCTGATTCATCACATTTCTATGTATCAGATGAAAATGCTCATAATCACTTTGTATCCATTACCATGCAAATGTTCTCACCTGCTTCTGAGAGCCTCGGCAGAAAAACCCTGCAAATGTGCAGCAATCTTCATTTTAAATGTATAGAAAGATTTGTAGAGACAATTCTGCAAGAATATAATAAAATGAGGCGTATAATCACGGTCTGGGGGCAGAAGAGGCGGTCTGAGCCTGCGGTATGGCGCTACATTATACATACATTATAGGGATACGTTCATGTCAAGGGGGAGAGATACAGATGCCGTGGAGTCCAATGACCGTTCAGCTGCATTTTTATGACTTGGTTTGCTATATTGGGGGAGATTTGCCATTTTACTATTGCTATTTTTATTAATCACACCATCTCCCCAAAAATGGAATAAAAATAAATAATCAAAAGTCCTATGTACCCCAAAAATCAAGTCACCCCTCAGATGGATGTCAGACTAGGACAGGGATCAGCAACCTCTGGCACTCCAGCTATTGTCAAACTACGACTCCCAGCATGCTCCATTCACTTCTCTGGGAGTCCTGAGAACAGCCAAGGAGCTGGGAGTTGTAGTTTCACCACAGCTGGAGTGCCGAAGGTTGCTGATCCCTGGACTAGGACATTATCATTTTTATTAAGAGGTTTTTAATTTTGTTTTTAAAGAAAGAAGCAACAGAAAGTAAAAAAAAAAGTTTGGTGTAGCCACTAACGAATAATCGCCGCCCAAAAAAGAGTAAATGTGATTTTTTTCTAGGGACGTGTCATTTCTCAGGGTCTTGTCTGCTGCAGCTGGTAGCCATTGAGAGATACAACTGAACACGTGTGTCCACCTCAGCGAGGTGGACAGAGAAATTGGAAAGAGAAAGCAAACAGCAGGTGGCGCTATACAAATAGATGCCATCGAATAACTCATTGGCGGTACTGAGTTTGTAATTACATGAAATTGCAAAAGCAATAGAATTTGATTGCTGGTTTGAAAATTGTAGAATATGTTTTGTGGGACAAACCCTTTAAATGGCAGCTTGGTTCTGGAAACAAGTGCTGAGTTACCAGGTTTTATGGATTATTGAGTTATAGATAGATAGATAGATAGATAGATAGATAGATAGATAGATAAATAGATATGATAGATAGATATCTCCCAAAAATGAGGCAGCACTCCAAAATTGTGAAAAATGGGAATAAACTGGGTCACCATTTTGGATGTGTATGCCGGACGTCCCGGAGGATTTTGCACCCAACTTCTGTTTTGGTCTGACTGTACTGCTGCTTCTTTAGTTGTTAGATAGATAGATAGAAAGATATTAGATAGATATGAGATAGATAATAGATAGATAGATAATAGATAGATAGATATAGATAGATAGATAATGATAATAGATAGATAGATAGATAGATAATAGATAGATATAGATAATAGATAGATAGATAGATAATAGATATGAGATAGATAGATAATAGATATGAGATAGATAGATAGATAGATAGATAGATAATAGATAGATAATAGATAATAGATAGATAGATAATAGATAATAGATAGATAATAGATAGATAGATAATAGATAGATAATAGATAGATAGATAATAGATAGATAATAGATAGATAGATAATAGATAGATAATAGATAGATAATAGATAGATAGATAGACAGATAGATAATAGATAGATAGATAGATAGATAATAGATAGATAGATAATAGATAGATAGATAATAGATATGAGATAGATAGATAATAGATAGATATGATATAGATAGAGATAGATAGATAGATAATAGATAGATAGATAGATAGATAGATAGATAGATAATAGATATGAGATAGATAGATAGATGATAATAATAGATAGATAGATAATAGATAGATAATAGATAGATAATAGATAGATAATATATAGATAGATACAGATAGATAGATAGATAGATAGATAATAGATAGATAGATATAGATAGATATAGATAGATAATAGATAGCTTAGATAGATAGATAGACAGATAGATAATAGATAGATAGATAATAGATAGATAGATAATAGATAGATAATAGATAGATAGATAATAGATAGATAATAGATAGATAGATAATAGATAGATAGATAATAGATATGAGATAGATAGATAATAGATAGATATGAGATAGATAGAGATAGATAATAGATAATAGATAGATAGATAGATAATAGATATGAGATAGATAGATAGATAGATAATAGATAGATAATAGATAGATAGATAATAGATAGATAATAGATAATAGATAGATAGAATAGATAGATAGATAGATAATAGCTAGATAATAGATAGATAGATAATAGATAGATAATAGATAGCTAGATACTAGATAGATAGATAATAGATAGATAATAGATAGATAGATAATAGCTAATAGATAGATAGATAATAGATAGTATGAGATAGATATGAGATAGATAGATAATAGATAGATAGATAGATAAGATAGATAATAGATAGCATAGATAGATAATAGATAATAGATAGATAGATAGATAGATAATAGATAGATAGATATAGATAATAGATAGATAGATAGATAGATAGATAGATAGATAGATAGATAGATAGATAGATAGATAGATAGATAATGAGATAGATAGATAGATAGATAATAGATAGATAGATAGATAGATAGATAGATAGATAATAGATAGATAGATAGATAGATAATAGATAGATAGAGATAGATAGATAATAGATAATAGATATGAGATAGATTTGTAGATAACATTTTATAAATTCAGGTGAAGCATTCCTATAAAAACATTTCCTAACTTCCGCGCCCCCTACTAATATGGATGTGGTCGAGTGAGTACACTTCGCTCTCGATGGTCCTCCATTCTGCGCTATCCCCACCCTTTTGTTTAGATTTCATTTGCATACATTAGAACACATTAAAACGCAGCGTCATACTGTGTCGCCAATTGTGTGTGAACAATGACTAAAATACCATTAGTGAAATTTCATGCCAATTATGTGACTTTCTATGCCAGCGGCTTTTTCTGCAACCCGATAACTAGCCCCCTACGTGCGCAGAAAAATACCACCAGCCTCTGTTTTATTGCTCGAGACTGTATGTGAAAAATGAGCGAGGCCGGCCCGCTCGCATAATTACTTACAGTTATTAAACCTTAACAAAGATGAACGCGTTAAATTGGGTCTAACTTTCAAATGTGACGGGATTTTAAAGTGAGAAAATTCTAGTTAATTGTAGATCCCGTCCGTGCATCGTGTTCTGAAATCAAAGACCTGAGGTTCCAGGGCAGGACGAGTCATTCAATGAGCGACATTCGGTTTCTTCAATCTAAAAAGGTCCAAAACACTGCACTGATTAATCTCTTCAGCTATAATATTCTGCACTGCGACTTCTAAATCCTAAAAATTGAGGTTTCCTGTAAATTGCTTGCATCCACCACTAGGGAAGACTAATTCTAAAAATTGAGGTTGCCGGCCTTCACCACTTCAGGGGGTCTAGTCCTAAAAATTGACGTTGCCTACAGCCACCACTAGGGTGAGATTAGTTCTAAAATTGAGGCTGGCCGCCGCTACCACTAGAGGGAACCTAATCCTAACAATTGAGAATGCTTACTGCCACCACTAGGGAATGTAGGAGCTTAACCCCTAAGTGAATACACCCCTTGAGCGGGAATATTCGAATCGCAAATTTTAATCGCGAATATTGGCACTTTGAGAATTCGCAAATATTTAGAATATAGCACTATATATTCGTAAATTCGAATATTCGTGTTTTTTTGTGTTTTTTTTTTTTTACAGTACATTGGCTTGTGGGCCAATGAGAAGGCTGCAAGAGCTTAGCAACTTCCCTAGCAACCAATAGGAAAGTTGTCTACCCCTTACTATATAAGAGAACCTCCCCACAGCCATTTTGCGCTGTTTCATGCAAGTTGTGGGACACTGGCGGATCCAGGGGGGGCAACGGGGCAATTGCCCCCCGGAGCTGCTCAGAAGTGGGGGCAGCGGCGGCAGGGAGTAGGGAGATGAACGCTTCCATTGTGGAAGCGTTCATCTCCATAGTCATCTTTGTCGCCGTCCTCAGGAGTGCTGCAAATGCGAACGGGCAGGGGAGGGAGAGGCGTGTCCCTTCCCCTTCCTCTGATAGGCTGCAGGCACTAGGTCAGCAGCCTATCAGAGGCCGGCACAGGTGGCGCGATGACGTCATCGCGCCACCTGAGCTGTACAGCGCGGGACACAGGCCGGAAGAGACCTGCATCGCATCGCTGACATGGAGGTAAGTGTGTTTTATTTTATTTTTATTTTTATATATGTACAATAGTTTAACTGGCACATTAGGGGGGCTCTTGTTACTGGCACATAAGGGGGGCTTTTGTTATTGGCACATGATTGGGGGGGCTTTTGTTACTGGCACATGATTTGGGGGACTCTTGTGACTGGTACATGATTGGGAGGCTCTTGTTACTGGCACATGATTGGGGGGCTCTTGTTACTGGCACATGTTTGGGGGGCTCTTGTTACTGGCACATGATTGGGGGGGCTCTTGTTACTGGCACATGATTTGGGGGACTCTTGTTACTGACACATTGGGGGGGCTCTTGTTACTGGCACATAATTGGTGGGCTCTTGTTACTGGCACATTAGGGGGGCTCTTGTTACTGGCACATAAGGGGTGCTTTTGTTACTGGTACATGATTGTGGGGCTCTTGTTACTGGCACATGATTGTGGGGCTCTTGTTACTGGTACATGATTGTGGGGCTCTTGTTACTGGCACATGATTGTGGGGGCTCTTGTTACTGGCACATGATTGTGGGGCTCTTGTTACTGGCACATCATTAGGGGGGTCTTGTTACTGGCACATGATTGGGGGGGGATCTTGTTACTGGCACATGATTGGGGGGATCTTGTTGCTGGCACATGATTGGGGGGATCCTGTTACTGGCACATTAGGAGGGCTCTTGTTACTGGCACATTAGGGGTGCTGTTGTTACTGGCACATTAGGGGGGCTCTTCTGAGGGGTTAGATCATGTGATATTTTTATAGAGCCGGTCGATACGGACGAGGCAATACATAATATGACTACTTTTCTTATTTTCACTATTTTTATTTAACTTTATTCTGTGAAAAGGATTCTTTTTGTTTTCTTAAACCTAGATTTTTTCAACTTTTTTTTCTGTTTATTTTTTGTCATCCTCTGGGACTTCAACTTTTAGGGGTCTGATCCCCTTTACAATGCATTTACAATACCCTCCCTTTACAATGCATACAATGCATTACAATACTTCTATATTGTAATGCATTGACTATAAGTGTATTACCAGTGTAATACAGGGGGCTTGATCTTATAGGCCCTCCCAGAAGGCAGCCACGATGCCTAAGGAAGGCATCGGGCTACCTTCCCTGCCATCGGGTTCCCATCACAGCAGCGCAGGGATCCGATGGACAACCCGCACATGTCTGAAGCTCGCACGTGACCGCGGCCGTGAAGGGGTTAATGATTTCCCCGATGACGGCGCATACAGCAGGGGTATGGCTATCAGTGACTGCCGGACCCCTGCCCTCAAACGGCCCGGCGCAGCTCCTGAACCCGCCCGATCACCATGCAGTACATTAACGTCACTGGGCTTAAAGTCACGTCGAGATCTGACGTACATGTACGTCATCGGGCGTTAAGGAGTTAAGTGGGGGATGTATCTAATGTAATGATGTACTTGGCTTTTTACTTGAATACAAAATGATGATTGCAGTTTATGTATATACACACACACACATATATATATTTCTATGTGTGTAAAACACACAAAATCATCTGGTTACATCATACATTTGCACCTCGCTGTGTGTATAAATATATATATATATATATATTCTTATGGCGAGGTAGAGATGTATGTATGATGTAACCGGCTGATTTGCTACATGTCACACCGGTTAATAAGTTATCATTTGTAAAGGGATGAAATACTTATTTTCATAACTGTATATATACATTACAGAGTGTTGGAGAGAGGTCATGGATCTCTCTGATCTGCTCCAAATTCCTCCTCTTCAATAATGTCCTCAGCAAAACATCAAAAAGTATTTTGTCTTCGAAGGAGAAATATTAGATTTAATGTTACCGATATAAGATCGGATTGTATTGCGTGGGGTCTGAGCAATCGGATATTGGCCAGCTGAGCAGAGATGTACCTGTCTAGAGAAGTGACGGTACTGTATGGGGTGTACAGCTGGTTCGCCTCCCCGTGGTGCACCCTGGGTAACTCTAAATGAACCAGCAAATACTGGAGGGTAACACAAAGAACCAACAGGACACAAACGCTAATCTATAGACTGTGTGTGTGGTATATAGTGTGTGGCAGGAAAATGGATGTGCAATGTGAGAGATATTTCTCTGCTGTCCATACATACATGCTACAGGCATAGTGCACCAATCAGTAATATCTACTCAGAGATGATAAAATGCGAAGTTGCATGTATTGCCAAAAAACATTCACAATCACAACTATTTTATAACACTCTATCTGCATATAAAGCCATTGGTCCTACTGGTGTAATGTGAAATTACTTACAGTGATCAGGAGTTCTTCCTCACTGTTATGAAAATTGTTTCCGACCATCTTTTCCAATCGCCTCAAACTTCGGGTAGTTTGAAAACAGTTGCTAGGCCACACCCCTTTTTGCGCATGTGCATTAAGCGAATTTTACATTGCGAATGAAAAAAAAAGTGAACAAAGATACCGAATTCGCGAATATATGACGAATCTTCGCCCATATATTCGCAAAATATCACGAAATGGAATATTCCCCCTGCTGCTCATCACTACTCTTCTGCCATCATCTTAGCACTCTTCAGTAAACAGAGCAAGCAGCAATGTCTCTGCCTTCATCTGACCCATCGATCAAGTAATCGCCTGGTGCCCCTCGGTATAGCATAGTTTTGTGGCATTAGAACTAGATCAGCTCTGTCAGTGACAAGTGGTACCACAGGGGGCTCTCTTTCTCTGTAAGCGGGGCCCCTATGAATGCAAGGTAATTGGGTATCAACCCAATTAGCTTCTTCCAGAATCAGCACCATACCTGTCTAAGGGTTGAGTGTGACATAATAGATCCGTCCCATTCACTTTAATGGATCTGTACTGCAACACCAACCTATGGACAGGTGTGGCGCTCTTTCTGGAAGAAATCAGCTATGCTTTGATAATCCTTGACAAGTCCTTTAAGAAGGAATATATGTCTTTAAGATGGACAAGACTAGATTGGCTGCTGAACCCATAACTCAAAATCTAGAGGTCTTCCATTGAACTATAGAAGTGTAATATTTTGGACCAGACCAAATTTGACTCCACACGATCTACATATTGGTTCATCATTGGTTATTTGAAGGGTTTTTATACAACTTAGAAAACCATGTCTCAGGTGCAAAGTTCAGACTACTGCACAACCACAGACCTAACCCCACAAGAGAGAAGACTACCAAGGATTATTAAGGTATAATAGCCCTTTCCCTCTGAGGACATCATGTAGGACATGAGGGACCTGGATAATCACTCCCTGACATCATAGTAAATTGGCCTCTTCAATTTATGGTCAAGATGGAGAACTTCCCATAATTGCTGCTCTCCTGTGGTAATGATAATGGTTGGTCTTTTAATTCTTGCTCCTTCTTTTTGCAAAAAAGGTGATGAAATCTACCACAGACAGTAATTAGAGTGTATGGTCACTAATGGTTGCTTGCTGGGTCTTGTAGAGCATGCTCCATTCTTCTTTAGTTCTGCTCTTAGCAGATCACTAGAGAATATGTAGGAGCTGCTTTATATAATATATGAAGACAGGAATAGATTGAAATAGATTGGAATAGTGTATCAATAGGACTCACATAGATTTGAGGGACCCCATGGTGGGTTCACCACCCAGTAAAATTATGGATACAGGCAACCTGGACTTGAGGGACACCATAGCATTCACAATGTGGATTGCCTCTAACGTCCTCTCTTGTGTCTACACAGAATATTGACATGTACAGAGATATAATACGTGGATGTGGTCAAGTGCTATGTGATTTTATGGCTCCGTTATATTATATTATATCCTAGATTTTAAGGGGATTCCACCAATAGTTATTATATCATAGGGATATGTTGGCTGTGGTCCATGAACTACCAATATTTTAGGATTTTTAACTAAAGTCAAAGGCTCCTTGACCAATGAAGGTCATGACAATTGGTCATGATCCCAAGCAACGTCATCTTCTGATATGACTCCAGCTATAAGCAAACTTTGGCCATGGTTACCCACAAATGTTGTGGTATTTTAACCACCATTGGTCACCTCCATTGGCCAAATAGCCTTTCAGCAGTTCATTCCCATTCAAGTAATTCGGATTGAGCTGCAATACCAAGCACAGCCACTATACTATGCCCAGCAGGAATCCAATAGAAGAAAGAAGACTCTCAACCAGCGCTTAGTCTAAAAATCATACACTTTATTAAAACTACAATGGTGGACACATAACCGCATAAAAATAATAAAGTCCAAATAATGTATTTTGGGTATATTCCCCTTCTTTAGAAAGTGATTCAGTTGACTTGATCCTCTAGTGTGCTTATTTACATCTTTCTATTTGGTGATCAGGAGAAGAGTGAAGACCTAACACCCCCTACCTCCTCCTTGGGGAAGCTGTTCTACCTAAATAATTTCCATTTTTTGTGGCAATGTCCCTTCAAAAAATCCAACATTGGTGGGATTTTGGACACCATGTAATGCTAAATTTCCCATGCTACAACCTTACGAGGTGCTTAGAGGAAGTCTTCTCCCATTAAGAACTACTGATTGAGAGGGGTTTAAAGAAACTGGATCTCCTTTATTGAAGCCTGTTTCATTTTGAACACATTTATCATTCAGGTCTTCTTCTGACTTCTATTTAGAGACCAGGAGAAGATGAGTGACCGCCCCCGAGGACCTATTCTGCCTAAATTATTTCTTATTTTTTTAGTGGCAAGGTCACTTTAGAACCCCATATTAGTCCATATCCTTCGCCCAATCCTAGATAGACTGGAGTTAACTGCTGCCTACGTCTCAACGTACATTATCGGCTTAAAAAAAAAATAAAAATTAACATGTTTGCCCTGAACAATTTTGGAACTTGAAAGTCTCGACACAGCATATTGTATTCATATTGGGTGTACATATTCCAGAATCTTTCCTGTAAAAGAATCTGCATTTAGATAGACATATTTTACAGAGAATGAAACCCTGGTATTTTATAAGTATCTTATTTTTGTCTAGATAGCTATAGGGAGTTTTTGTGTATAAGCTCCAGTGGAAAATCCAGCATGTTAAATAGATTGAAAAATGCATTTATCCGTTTTACTGGACAAATAAAGTGAAGCAAGTACTTGGATCCAAATAGGAGATATGTGATGAGTTCTTAAAAATGCCATTCAGCTCGGCCCGGCAAGTGATCTCTCCGACTATTCCCACTTTAAAATCACTTTCGCCTTTGTCTGCTTAAACATAATATTTTTGTTATGTTTTTTTCTTTTTTTTTCCGTCCTGCGTGCTTCTGTTAACACGCTATGAATACAGGCGAAAAGCAATTGTAGCAAAAGGAAGAAATTTATGTAGAGTCAAAAACAGGAAAACCAAGTAGTACAACTTCAAAGAGTTTATGGCAGCGCTCAGCACATTGACGAGAGATAAACTTTATGAAGTATAAAATTAAGTTGATTTCTGTTTTATGGGCGCCATACTACGCTGGTGTATGTTGCATCTACCGTAGTATGGGAGGCATGTGGTTGTGCATTGCAGATGATGAGGAGATAAGTCCAGTGATCTTGATTTCTGACGCACATAGAAACTAGAAACAAAAACTATACATTGCCTTAGGTTTTTACTTTCTTCATTTCTTTCTTTTTTTGGAGGGCTTGGGGGGGGGGGGGGCAAGGAGCCATAAGAGCTTATTGGAGGTAAACATGGAGGATAACGGTCATAAATTACTTTTACATGCTGACTCCAAATTACATAAAAAGGTTTATATGAGGACACAATAACAGCATAAAGGATTCATGGGCACCCACAGTCATATAAAGAAAGAGAACACACATGGCAGCCATGGTCACATAGAGAACACAAATGGAGACCCATAGTCATATAGAGAACATACTTGGAGACCCATAGTCACATAGAGAACACACATGGAGACTCATAGTCACATAGAGAACACGCACAGCAGCTCATTGGATTGAGCTGCACGAGGCCATGTGACTGAAGAACGTGACGTCACGGAGCGCCATGGCCTCTTCAAACAGATAATCGGTGGGGGTGCCAGGAGCCCCACTGATCAGATATTGATCAGTAATGAGCGAAAGGGGCAATATTCAAATTTGCGATATTTCGCGAATATGTGGGCGAATATTCATCATATATTCGTGAATTCGTGATCTCCAGTCATTATTTTCTTAATTGCAAAAATCGGCAATCGGAAAATTCACGATAAAAATTTGCGATCGACAGTACTCCTAAATTCATCTTGCAGAATAGACTTTTTGTTGATTCCTGATGTTTTTGAGCGTCTAGTTTTTAGGTCGGACTTTATGTCGGGGAAAGCAACTGTGGCAATTTCCTGAACGTCTCGATGTCTGTAGGCAATAGACAGGACACAATGGTCGTCTCCAATTCTTTCAGGGCTTGCAGCAAACACTTCGGAGCTACTCACATCACTTCAAATCTGGTGGAATAACTCTTTAACACGACTCCAAAAATGAATATTTCTCCCTCTTTATCTGGACGTCTTTCCCCTGGGGTCTTTCCGGATGGTATATTACAGGCTTTGCAGCACAGAAGGTGCTCTTAACACCCTGTCATTGCCAGTTTTCATTTGTAGAAGGCATCTCATGCCACTGTTACTACAACGACATCGCTGGTAGAAAATAACACAACTTAAGTTTTGCTGTTGGAAGAGAAAATGGGACAGATTTTGGATTAAAAAAAGCACATTCAGTGCCCTATATAAATGCCCCCCACCCCATTTTGTTGATCTTTCTCAATGAAATGTAATGTATTGCCCTAAAGGTGCAACCTAGAGAGGAGCAAATTTTCAAAAATGTTTAAATTTGTTTTGTTCTAATTCATCCAAATTGGCCAAGATATTTGATTTGGGTACAAGTTAATTGTACCTGAATCGAAAAAGCTTAAAAAACTCCTTGAGGACATGTATGGCGGAAGTCCATTATTTTAAAATGGCACCCGCTCCAGAGAGCAATTGTGTCGCTGCCAGTTCTGTGAGAAGGTCTGACAGACGTTCTTCCCTACCTCTTGTATGACGTTCTTTGTTTTGGTTTCACTTTGTCATCTCCTTTCCTTCTGCCAGGTGTCACTTATTTAGACTAATCGTCTTGCTTTATAATCCCTCCCATACTGCGTCACTTTGCGGTTTATGCTACTTCCTGGATGAAGTGTTCACTGCTGGAGGCTGCTGCTGTTTGCTCAGATAAGTCTTTTCCTTTATTGTGTTTCCTTGCTGGCTTGATTCTAGGTGAAAACACATAAATATAGTGGCAAATCTGGGGGAGCTGCTCAACCCCTAACACTGTAGCGTGTTTCTCATTGGGGGAGCAGTCCCACCGCATGTGGACCGCAGCAAACGACTATCCCCAGCAAAAAATATTTTGCATACGGTGGAGGATGTCGGCGCGGTCCACATGCACCACAAAGGCATCCTACACAAAAATGGAGCATTGTGCGGATGACAATATAATCATAAATCACAGAAGAAATGCACCAAACGGATATGCCACTGACTATACTGGCTAGTCATAAATGCAGATATTAAAAGCTGAGACTTTCGCCAATATATTCCTGTCAGGAAGATATCGGAGCCCACATGCACCACGTCACGGCTCTCAGCATGGCAAGGGGTCCTATCACTACGCTACCTATGGTGTGAACAAGGTCTGAAGGTGATGTAATCCAGCTCACAGCCAAGCTTCCACACAACCGCCTAGCAGGACAACTAGTGCAATGTGAACAAAGCCAGACTGTAAGCCACACCCATACCAGACTATGTGATGGAGGCTACCAGGTGCAAAGGAGAGTGTTTAAATGCCAGGTAAAGGAACATACACTACATATAAAACAAGACAAAAACACAGAAATATAGTGGCAAATCTGGGGGAGCTGCTCAACCCCTAACACTGTAGCGTGTTTCTCATTGGGGGAGCAGTCCCACCGCATTCTAGGTGACCCTGACTTCGTCCGTATTTAGTGCAGGGAGCCGGTTGTCGTGTCCCCTCACTATTATAGGGTTTTTAGGTGTCACACAGTCTTAGGTACATGGGCATGCAATCGTCTACCATTGAGACCCTTGCATGTGCATAGCAGTCAGGGAGAGCTCTTAGGGTTTTAAAGGGCTCACCTATATGCTCCTTAGTTTGGGATCAAGCCAGTCGGTCATTTATTTATAAATTCCAGCTATCTGCAAATTCATCTGTGACAAATTGGCGCCATAGCCGCTGGTTTACGGCTGTTTTAAAGGTCTGAGATGAGCGATAAACCCTAAGAAACCATAGTCAGTTGTGACCATGGCATCTGAGGTGGCTTTCCTTGGGAGAGCAGCGCTCCCTGGACCCAAACTACTCCTCCACACAATGATCCTTCTAAAGAATCCGCGACTGCCACAGCAATAGTTCCTAGGAAGAATTTAATGAATGTCCCATAGGCTGCAATGGGAATTAATTTGAGTCTATGGTACAGGCGATCTAACAACTGCATGTTCAAGTCCCCTAAGGGGACATAAAATATGTGTAAAAACTGTTAAAAATGATTTTTTTTTAATATTAAAAAAATATAAAACTTCAAATTACTCCCCTTACCCCGTAATAAAAATAATAAACTGCAAAAAATAAAAAATCATTTGCACTGCTGCATCCCAAAAAGCCTGTACTATTAAGATATAAATGTATTTATCCCGTATGAACCATAACGGGGAAAAAAAAAATATCTAAATGGCCAATTTGTGCTTTTTCTTCTCTTCACCTCGCCCTGAATTTTTTTTTTATGTGATAAAAAAAATCATGTACAGTCGTGGGCAAAATTTTTGAGAATGACACAAATATTAGTTTTCACAAAGTTTGCTGCTAAACTGCTTTTAGATCTTTGTTTCAGTTGTTTCTGTGATGTAGTGAAATATAATTACACGCACTTCATACGTTTCAAAGGCTTTTATCGACAATTACATGAGTGGACCTCTGCAATTCGACTGGGCATGCTCTCAATCAACTTCTGGGCCAATTCCTGACTGATAGCAACCCATTCTTTCATAATCATTTCTTGGAGTTTGTCAGAATTAGTGGGTTTTTGTTTGTCCACCCGCCTCTTGAGGATTGACCACAAGTTCTCAATGGGATTAAGATCTGGGGAGTTTCCAGGCCATAGACCCAAAATGTCAATGTTTTGGTCCCCGAGCCACTTAGTTATCACTTTTGCCTTATGGCACGGTGCTCCATCGTGCTGGAAAATGCATTGTTCTTCACAAAACTGTTGTTGGATTGTTGGAAGAAGTTGCTGTTGGAGGGTGTTTTAGTACCATTCTTTATTCATGGCTGTGTTTTTGGGCAAAATTGTGAGTGAGCCCACTCCCTTGGATGAGAAGCAACCCCAGACATGAATGGTCTCAGGATGCATTACTGTTGGCATGACACAGGACTGATGGTAGCGCTCACCTTTTCTTCTCCGGACAAGCCTTTTTCCTGATGCCCCAAACAATCGGAAAGAGGCTTCATCGGAGACTATGACTTTGCCCCAGTCCTCAGCAGTCCATTCACCATATTTTCTGCAGAAGATCAATCTGTCCCTGATGTTTTTTTTTGGAGAGAAGTGGCTTCTTTGCTGCCCTTCTTGACACCAGGCCATCTTCCAAAAGTCTTCGCCTCACTGTGCGTGCAGATGCGCTCACACCTGCCTGCTGCCATTCCTGAGCAAGCTTTGCACTGGTGGCACTCCGATCCCGCAGCTGAATCCTCTTTAGGAGACGATCCTGGTGCTTGCTGGACTTTCTTGGACGCCCTGACGTCTTCTTAACAAGAATTGAACCTCTTTCCTTGAAGTTCTTGATGATCCTATAAATTGTTGATTGAGGTGCAATCTTAGTAGCCACAATATCCTTGCCTGTGAAGCCATTTTTATGCAACGCAATGATGGCTGCACGCGTTTCTTTGCAGGTCACCATGGTTAACAATGGAAGAACAATGATTTCAAGCATCACCCTCCTTTTAACAGGTGAAGTCTGCCATTTTAACCCAATCAGCCTGACATAATGTTCTCCAGCCTTGTGCTCGTCAACATTCTCACCTGAGTTAACAAGACGATTACTGAAATGATCTCAGCAGGTCCTTTAATGACAGCAATGAAATGCAGTGGAAATTTTTTTTTGGGATTAAGTTAATTTTCATGGCGAAGAAGGACTATGCAATTCATTTGATCACTCTTCATAACATTCTGGAGTATATGCAAATTGCTATTATAAAAACTTAAGCAGCAACTTTTCCAATTTCCAATATTTATTATGTAATTCTCAAAACTTTTGGCCATGACTGCCCCGCAAAAAATATAAAAAGTTATAGGGGGATCAGAAAATGGCGATGAAAAGGAAAAGTATTTGTTTTTATTGTTTGTAAGCATTAAAACTCAGGAAAAATTATATAAATGTGGTGTCGCTGTAATCATACTGAACCCAAGAAAAAAGGTAACAGGTCAGTATTACCGCATAGGAAATGGCAGAATTTTACTCCATTTGGAATTTTTTCCAGCTTCCCACTATATCGTATGCAATATAAAATGGTAGAATTAGAAAGTACAACTTCTCCCGCAAAAAACAAACCCTCATATGGCTAAGTGAACGGAAAAATAAAAAAGTTATGGCTCCAGGAATACAGGAAAAAACTAAAAAGATAAAGCTGAAAATCATCCTGTCCAAAAGGAGTTGTAAAAGCTTTCTCTCGTCTCTCAATCTCGCTGGAAAAAAATCTACCCAAACAAATCTGAAGAAATTCTGATTCCACCGGATTAGAATTCAGAAAAAAATTTGGGTCGAATTTTGATTCTAATGAATTGGTTCACTCATCCCCAAGACCACAAAAAGTAAAAGTGAAAGGTCATAGTCTGGTCAAGTAATTACAACGACCACAGTCATATTCAACCGGATTCTGATTCAAGACCCGTTATACCAGTCATGGCTGCCGTTACTATCAGAAGCCATGATGGTAATGGACATGCGGTGTATGTGGTAGAGACCTTGAGGCGCGTTTAATAATACTAGAGTACCACCAAGCAGTAGGCTGATATGTGATTATTGTGCAGCGTGCAGGATGGTTATTGAACTAACGCTGTATTGCCCTATAAACCATGCAGTAATGCAATATGGCGGTATGTTCTGGAAATGCATTTACTGCTCCGGGCAATCTCCAAGTTGTAGGAAATCATACCACGCCACTCAAAGCAGTCTATGGTGTATGCTGTACCTCCCTATACCTCTGATAATTGGAGGCATATTGCATTTTTTTTATATGGAATTGAGAAGAAAATAAGACTACTGTATGTTCACATCATGTTTGTGTAGTGTGTTTCCCAAGAAAAGCTCCCGGTGTACATGACTAGCATATGCAGCCTGATGGAGGCCAAGACTATGCCCTCTTGAACCAGCACAGTAGACTAAGATAGTTTTTACATACATTTTTATTTTGTTTAGTTTCTTTTACAGTGGGACCCTACGTGCGTCCCATGATGCAATAAGATGTGTGATGTGAACAGGGTCTAAATTGTTGAATGTCCCCCTGATGTCATCCTGCGGAGGTACTCTGCCCTAGAAGCAATGCTTCAAATGGGGAATATTCCACCGTATAGTGGCCTGTAGAGTGCTTATGGCTCTGTAGTATGGGCAGCAGGCTCTTTCTATGACTCCCCAGACTAAAGTTTTCCCTAAAATCGTGAAAATGTATCAGTTTCCTTCAGCACTGTACTCCACCAGCAGATATATTGTTGCATTGCATTCACATTATTTATTTATTTATTTATTTTTATGTAATTTCTTTCTTTGCAGAAAAAATAAATAAAAAACAAATCTAGGAAACATTGTGGCTTGTTAAGGGTGCAGGATGGCAGCGCCAGGCATAATCAAACGCTTTTCCTGCCTCTACTTTATTAGTCTTCCGTTATGTAGATATTTAACACGTTTGCAGCGTGTGAGCTGCCTGTTAGCAATTAGTTTACTGGGTGGGTGTATACATCTTCCTCCTTTACGCTTATTTTAGCACATAGACTAAATACAACCAGATGAGAAAGAAAAGGCGCAACTCTAGCAGCTCTAGCTTTGCTAAAATAAATAGCGTGCCGCGCGGCACAGATGGGGTTAAAGAGGTTGTATGAACTTCACTCCCTGGAGGACCCGTGTTGTTTACAGTGTGCGCTTAAAAATAATATTCCTGACTAGTCAGCCGCTCCCCGAGGATAGCGCAATTACAGAAGTAACGGAGGATTAATTAAAGACCGTCCCATAGGTGATGCTGGAGATCTTGAATCAACTAAAGCGGGGCTGGAGCCCGGGCCGGCACAGAGGTGAACAGACCAGAGCCGCTCAACATAATTACTAAGGCACCAAGGCAGCGTTGAGCATCCCCCACCCCTGCATTTGATTTTGATTAATTTTTTTTAATTTCTTTGTTTTCGGCTCAAAAAACGAGTCAACAGTAGCAGGTTTCATAGTCCAGAAATCAATAGGGAATGAATGTGTTCCTGTCTTGTGTCAAGGATTAAAATCCGCTCACCCGGGTCATACGTTACCCACGCTGCTTTTAAATCCGCCGCGTAGGAAGAAAACAAATTCACTACAGATCTTTCGATTTTATGAGTATTGTTGTTCAATTATTAATATTCGCTGTTAGGGTTGAGCGAATCTGTGGACTTCGATCCAAATTTATGGGAAAATTCGATTTGCCGCAAAGCCAAATTTCCTCGTGCTTCGTGGCAGAGAATCTACTTTCCCTGAATGGCGGTAAAAAATTATAAAATCCTACTTACCTCATCCATTTGAGCACGAAGAGCCGACCGCAGCCATCTTGATTGAAGATCTCGCACAAAATCCCGTATGACATTACAACACAGGCCGACGTGTTGACGTCACAGGCCACGCGAGATTTGGTGCTAGATCTTCAATCAAGATGGCGGCAGCCGGTTCTTCACAATCAAATGGATAGGGTAAGTATGATTTATTTTTATTTTTTAAGTGTTACACTCTGTTATTTATATAAGATGCCACGATAATGTATTAATGCGGCATCCGAGGGGTACAATGACGGGGGGCGGCGCTCCCTGTCATTGCACCCACTACTTACAAAGAAATGCTCTTCATGACGAAGTAATTAGTCACAATGCAAATTTTTTTGTAAAATTTGGCAAAGCAGCCGAATCGAATTTAAAAATACTATATCACCATTTGCTGTGTTCAGCGTTTACATCGGTCATGCCGTCTTTTACAACTCGCACTCTCCCCTCCACCGCCCTTCAGGGCAGGAACTTTCTCTCTATTTGGGGTTTACATATTGATGGGTGAGTTAAGACTTCTTTCACATCAGCATCTTCTCTGCGAGAACAGCCTGCTGGAGCTCTCTGGATCTGGCATAGCCAAATGTCATCGCAACGCTCGCCAACCTCTATTGATTATATTGGGTTCCGGCGGAGATCCGGCCACTACCCGGCCATAATTCAGCAGGATAAAAACCTCCATTATAGTCCATGAGGCTGGAGGGCATCGCGGTAACATCCGCCTATGCCGGAGCCAGAGAGTTCAGGCAGGTTGTTCTTTGCCGGGACAGCCTTCCAGAACTAATAGTGATAGTGTGAACCTAGCTTCAGTATATCATATTATTTGGCGGGGTGTAACCCTAGGGGGTGCAGAGTAGTGTTGAGCGCGAATATTCTAATCGCAAATTTTAATCGCGAATATGGCCACTTTGAGAATTCGCGAAGATTTAGAATATATTCGTATTCGCCAATAGTGTTGATCGCGAATATTCTAATCACGAATTTATTGTGAATTTATTACATTGGCGATTTTCGCAATCAGGTAAATAATGACTGGAGATCACAAATTCTCAAATTCGGCCAAAAATTTTAAAAATTAAAATATTGCCTATTCCACTCATAACTACTGCAGAGGTAGCAGTTGTACCAGCCCCTGTACCTGAAGGAGCCCAATGGACTCTCTGTCAGATCCCCCATGGTAGGTGGGGGCCCTGTAACATTGGGGCCCAGACTTCACTCTATGCCTAAGATTATTTGTAATATAATTCATTATGTTTCACCCTGATTCACTACACATGCATACACATGTGTCCACTCTTACTTTTCAGCAAATTTTATAAAGTGCTCCCTATCTAGTTTGAATACATTATACCAACATGCTGACAAATCTCTGAATGGGTGCAATTCACCTCTGAACCACTGGATGGCCACATATAGATACATATAGCATAAACATCTCCCAACAGAGTATCTCAAAGTCTTGCATCACTCATCTCCAGATATGTCTAGCCAAGAGGAAAGGCAAGGAAGGGCACATCTGTCACAAAATATTGTCATGAGCTAACCTCAGGACTGGGAGGGAACCCATTGTGTTCCCATCAGATGTGTCCGAGAGTTAAATTGTTGGTGGAGTCTAAGGAACTTGAGGCTTTTCACCTTAAAGCTCCCCTTATGGCAGTATGCATAGAGAATCCACAGAGCACATTCCTGTAGTAACCTCCCATAGCAGCCATTGAAGGCTTGTGGATAATATATGGATACAAGGAACAGAAAGAAGTATGATCATGGTTGTTCAGATCCAAGGTCGGCGCAGATCCAATCAGCTATGTAGATACAGGTCAAGGCAGATGGAGATCGGAAAGAAAACTCAAAGATGGCTACAATAAGCCTAACAAAAGATGGCCGATGTATTCTAACTATAATGGGGACCGGCAGAGATCTGGCCACAACCCGAAAAATATGCCAAGAAGCGGCCTGAAGAAAACCTTTGCCTGCTACATCCCTAGCACTATTGTGAAACTAGCCTAAGGTGAAATCAGCTGTCCTGTACTGAACTAGTCCTCCCAGAAAGGTCTTCCGTTGTCATTTGGTCCAAAGTCAAAAAGTCCAAGGTGATTAGAACATAATTGACATACCTAAAGCAGGAAGGTCCAACTTGACTAAGAAGGTCTTCTGGTGTTGCACAATCCCATCAATACCCACTTTGTAACTGACTACCCTTCCAAAGTGTCTGTTAAAAGACAGCAACTAGGAAAACCCTTGTATTTGGGGAGGAAACATCCAAACGGACTATCTGGAAATTGTTCTTCCGAGACTTTCTTGGTTCATATCAGAGTGATCACCCCTCTCATACAGTAAGACACAGCCTAGATTGTCAGTTGTGTCCTTGGCTGGCCCTACTCGTATGCTTAGGTTTTCCAATTTTGCTGACACCACAGGGTATATGGATGGGCTCATTGAAGTATGAGATGGACCCCAATGTTTGTTCATTGCACCTCCATATTTCCTCCACCCTTGCCATGGCCTATATGGTTTATAGGTCTGTAGAGTGTTAAGAGAAAAGGAAGAGGTTCTCGCCATCTTTTGATGGGACCGGTCAATTATCTCAAGTGTATGGGGTAAAGATGAGCAAATCGATTCTTTAGAATCAAAATTCGACCTAAATGTTTCAAAATGTTTGGTTTGGTCATAATTAAAATTTCTTAAGATTCAATTCAGGAGATTTTTTCTTTCTGGAGAAGGTTTACCAGCCATTCAAGGACTTTCGATTTGGGTAGAATCAATTAGTGCCTGAATCAGTCCCAAGATAAATTTAAAAAAATTCACTCAAGCCATCCTTATTCTGGGCCCCTGATGATGTTGGGAGAAGGAAGGATCGGGCAGGTCAAAGCACAATCCTATTGTTCTCTGGGGTGTCTAGCAGCTGCTCACTCCCCATTGGCAACACATGCATGCTCGGCGGAACCGAATGTGCATATGTGTGGGGAAGACAGATTAATAAGTGCCGGTCATGCGACTATTCGGCTGGCAGCTATTAGAGGTGTATGGGCACCTTACGCTGCCGTTCCAGCACTCTCAGCTTGTAGAGGTAATCGATAGTAGCCACAAACTCCTAGGACATTTTTCTCTGATTGCTTTGGGTGACAAAATGCATTTTTGATGTTTCCAAATAACCCAATTTTCTGTGCTTAAAATGTAGAGTGGATAACATAAAAAAAATTACTAAACAGATCATCGTGCTGCTTCACGAGACAAAATTGCAGCCCATCTGACTTATTTTCTAGCCTAAAGACAGAAATGTGACAGAGTGTGTCAGAATCGGCTTCAGTCTTTTTTCCAGGAGAATCAAACCTTAAGACTTCTCTTACAGGACTTGTCCTGGGTGTCTGAACGCTGGTCTGTTAGAGATGCAGGAATGGTGCAAGCGGACTTTAAATGTGCCTTCGTCTTTATACATAGGTTTTACGGATTCTATATATCGAATACATGTACAGAATTGCTCTTCGAGGGGGTTCTATACTTTACAACAATCAGGTACTGAATGGGGAATTGAATCCCTGGTGTGATGCTCCGGGTGGAAACCATTTTCAATGATTAGAAATGGAGCAGAGCTGCAATTCCAGACTCAACCCCTGGACAGGTGTGGTGCTGTTTAGCCAGACAATTTTTCTAATTGTGGACAACGCCTTTAAGTCCACGTGGTAACGGCTTTGATGAATCTGGAGGCTGAGTTGCTGTTTGCTGGTCAAGCATTGAGCGTCCAGACCATCCTACTGAGCAAGCTTTTGTCCAGGGCTTGAAGTCCACCTCATACCCTGCCCTGAGGTCTGTGATCACCTCATCTCGTTCAGCTTCTACTCAGAAGCTGCAGAGACATTGTTGGATCCTAGAGAGGTGAGAACACTACTGTACACCGGGTATGAATAAATCTCTTTAATTCCCTCGACCACTAGGGGAAATAGCACCACCCCTTCACTACCCTAGACCACCAGGGATAAAAGCAGTACCTTTTCACTAACTTAGAACACCAGGGATAATAGAACTACCTCTTCACTAACCTAGAGCAGCAAGGATAATAGCACTACCTCTTCACTTTTATTGACCACTTGGCATAATAGTACTGCATCTTTACTGACCTAGGCCACTTGGGATAATAGTACTGCATCTTTACTGACCTAGGCCACTTGGGATAATAGTACTGCATCTTTACTGACCTAGATCACCAGGGATAATAGCATACCCAATAGCAGCAGAGATAATAGCCCTACCTCTTCTTTACCCTAGACCAGTTGGAATGCTCGCATTAACTTCTTTACTGCTGTAGACCACTAGGCGCGCAGGTGTTAACCTCATTGTGGAGGTGATCTATATTTTGTAAACATTCTCTCTCTTAAAGTCTCCTTTCAAAGTTGGTTTCTATATCCCACTTTAAGGGTTTATAAAGTATGATATCACAACCAGTGCACACCGCTTTTTAACGGTTGCACGGACCCCCGTTATGACGTCTTCCTCTCCATTTTTGGAAATTGATTTGGCTTTCAGCCTTAATTGTGTTGCCTAGTAAATACCAACAAATGGCTGACAATTTTCTTAAATAACTTGGAAAGTATAGCCGCTGTTAATTTCCTATTGTTTCCAAACCCCATCAGTGTTCCTGACCCTTACTCTTCTCTGTTGGCACTGAGAGCCTTCGGCTTCGGCGCGCAGTAAATATAGCCATCCTTTAAGCAGCCCTTTTGATGGTTTGAGCTTTAAGCATGCTTTTCAGGAATGAAATTTATAATTAGCTTCTAATCAAAGTCTATTGTCGCTTCCTCCATAATAAGAGCCATCGCTGGTCTATTTACATTCTTTCTTAAGGTATTCTTTCCTCAAATCACTGATTTATTTCACGGAAGAAAAAAGAAAGAGATAATGAACAATTTAAGGATTTATTTTATGTTCTTTGCTTTATTATTATGCTGGTACCTTTACCAGAGCACTTTTCTTAATGAATTCACCTTTTAGGTCCCTGGAATTGAAGACAAGTCGCAGACAAAAATTACAGAGGATAACTGATACTAATGGTTTTATCTTTATGCAATTAGGAAAATATGCAACAATGTTACCTCCAGGCTTTAGAGTTTCAGCTGGGTTCTATTAAATGCATTCCATGTGGTTGCTATGGATTACCACCTATTATGTACATATTTATGTATCAGGTGTTTTTAACCCCCTACCTGCATGATAAAATACATAGACATCATGGGAATGATCCCAAAGTGCTTGGCTGGTCTCTCACTGTAAAAGACAGCCGCCACCCAGAGCTATCTCCGATCCTGACCGATCCTCTGCTTTAGGCATTTACGAGGTGTTAGAAGAGTCCCTCGACTATAAGCTGATCACAAAGTATTTCCCTGCTGAGAACCCTAGTGATCCGCTGTGATCTGGGGGGGACCTGACAGTAGGTGTTCAATGTCCCTGCAGCGCCCCCGCAGGAGAAATAAAGCATTACACAATGTCCATTCACGTCAATGCAGTCCTCCAGAGCAAGAGACGCTCTTCATAACTGCTCTACACCCTGGACAAGACATGAGGGTCCCAAATAGGGGAAACCCCCCTGTATTAAAGGGGCTCTCCCATGATTGATGTAATAAATCAGACATCATTTAATACAAGACAATCTCTTTCTAACAAAGCTAGAACCAGCCCTGAACCTCACATGGATCCAGAGATCTCCGCATTCACTGCTCTAAATGCTCAGCTAGATTATTTTCAGCCTGGCAGCCCAAGGGGGTGTGTCCTTTCTGCTGCAGCTCAGGGTGTGTGTTCTTTCTGCTGCAGCTGAGGGGACGTGTCCTTTCTGCTGCAGCTCAGGGGCGTGTCCTTTCTGCTGCAGCTCAAGGGGGCATATCCTTCCTGCTGCATCTCAGGGGGCGTGTCCTTTCTGCTGCAGCTCTCTCCCTGTAACTGTCACAGCTTCTAACAGAACAAATGGCTGGTGGCATTTGAAGATTTAAACTGAGCACGTGCAACCACCTGTGAAATGGACAAAAAATTCACGAACAGAACAAACAGCAGGTGGCGCTATACAGATACGGTTTATTGAATAGCTCTTTGGTTATATTAAACTCTTAATTACATGCAATACAAAAGTATTTACATTAATAGGGTATATGAAAATAAGTTTGCAAAACCAAACAAACCATATAAGTGGAAATCCCCCCGTTTAGAGACCCTGCCAGTCCCAGACTGACAAAGCCCAACAAAGGCTGCCCAGAGCTGTCTAGTGAAAGGGCCTGTATAAAAACCTTAAAGGGGTTATCCTTTACTATAAACTGCCCCCCCCCCCCCCTATATGCCGGGCCCCTAACAGGGAATATACTTACCCCGCTCACCGCTCCTGGTCTCCGCACTGCCGCTGCTGCTTCTCTCCATGCGTGAATTACAGGCGGGGACGCTAGGCAATCTTGCTGGTTGCCCTTGCTCTTCATGTAGACTCTGATGTCATATGTGCGACCATGCACAAATTGGGTATATACTAGGGAGGGTCCCATAGACAAAATCAAAATGAGACCCCTTCTAGCACTGGTTCACACCATCATGCCCCATTATGCTTGGGGGTATTTCGGAGCGATGGGTAACAGGGACCCCCGCTATACATATAACTCCATGTCACATTGATAGGATTTTGAACGTTCCTCTCTTAACGCTTTTCCTTTCGCTCTCAGACAATGTGATTCAGCGGTGTCTTTGGCACGCACCTGGAGTTGATATATTCTCCATATTTTATGTGGGTTTACTCCAGATGCTTTGATTTTCTTTTCTCCTGTTGCTTCGAAATTTGTCCTTGGTCTCTGTGTCTATGTGACTTTCATATTAAAATGGAGGTTTCGATGATACAGGGACAGACTGTGGCAGCAGGACGTGTTATGTTCCACTACTACCCATAATAATCATCATTGTCATCGTATTCTTTGGAACACATATTATGGGTTATGGTGATAGAGAATTCATTCTATAACCGCAGCGAGAATTTAGATTACCATTTGCATCAAAGGGTTAAAAAATAAAAAATAAAGCAAAATTAGTTAGGGGGGTTCACATCAGCATTCGCAATTCCATTATTGCTTTCCGTCGGTTAAAACAGAAAAAAACTGAATTGTAAGAAACCTTTAGAGGCATTCTGTTTTGATCTGTCATAATACAGGTCTATGGGCACACATAACGGATCCGTCTGATTTCCATTATCCAGGATGGAAACTGGGCAGTACATTTTTTCCGTCATACATAATGGTACAAAACGTAACAGTATCAGCATGCAACAGTACTCCATAATACAGGATGAACATGCAACTAACAGCACCCAATAGTCAGTATGTGACAGTGGCTCCATGACAGAGACAGCTTACAACAGTACCTTATAACAGAGCCAATTGGTAATAGTCCCCCTATAATACAATAAGATGGCAGCAGTCCCCCTATAATACAGTAAGATGGCAGCAGTCCCCCTATAATACAATAAGATAGCAACAGTCCCCCTGTAATACAATAGGATGGAAGCAGTTCTCCTATAATATAATAAGATGGCAGCAGTCCCCCTATAATACAATAAGATGGCAGTAGTCCCCCTATAATACAGTAAGATGGCATCAGCCCCCCTATAATACAATAAAATGGCAGCAGTCCCCCTTTAATACAGTAAGATGGCAGCAGTCCCCCTGTAATACAATAGGATGGCAGCAGTCCCCCTATAATACAATAGGATGGCAGCAGTCCCCCTATAATACAATAGGATGGCAGCAGTCCCCCTATAATACAATAAGATGGCAGCAGTCCCCCTATAATACAATAGGATGGCAGCAGTCCCCCTATAATACAATAGGATGGCAGCAGTCCCCCTATAATACAATAAGATGGCAGCAGTCCCCCTATAATACAGTAAGATGGCATCAGCCCCCCTATAATACAATAAAATGGCAGCAGTCCCCCTTTAATACAGTAAGATGGCAGCAGTCCCCCTGTAATACAATAGGATGGCAGCAGTCCCCCTATAATACAATAGGATGGCAGCAGTCCCCCTATAATACAATAGGATGGCAGCAGTCCCCCTATAATACAATAAGATGGGAACAGTCCCCCTATAATACAATAGGATGGCAGAAGTCCCCCTATAATACAATAGGATGGCAGCAGTCCCCCTATAATACAATAGGATGGCAGCAGTCCCCCTATAATACAATAAGATGGCAGCAGTCCCCCTATAATACAGTAAGATGGCAGCAGTCCCCCTATAATACAATAAGATGGCAGCAGTCCCCCTATAATACAGTAAGATGGCAGCAGTCCCCCTATAATACAATAAGATGGGAGCAGTCCCCCTATAATACAATAAAATGGGAGCAGTCCCCCTATAATACAATAAAATGGCAGCAGTCCCCCTATAATACAATAAGATGGGAGCAGTCCCCCTATAATACAATAAGATGGCAGCAGTCCCCCTATAATACAATAAGATGGCAGCAGTCCCCCTATAATACAATAGGATGGCAGCAGTCCCCCTATAATACAATAGGATGACAGCAGTCCCCCTATAATACAAAAAGATGGGAGCAGTCCCCCTATAATACAATAAGATGGCAGCAGTCCCCCTATAATACATGAAAATGGCAGCAGTCCCCCTATAATACAATAAGATGTCAGCAGTCCCCCTATAATACAATAAGATGGCAGCAGTCCCCCTATAATACAATAAGATGGCAGCAGTCCCCCTATAATACAATAGGATGGCAGCAGTCCCCCTATAATACAATAAGATGGCAGCAGTCCCCCTATAATACAATAGGATGGCAGCAGTCCCCCTATAATACAATAAGATGGCAGCAGTCCCCCTATAATACAATAAGATGGCAGCAGTCCCCCTATAATACAATAGGATGGCAGCAGTCCCCCTATAATACAATAAGATGGCAGCAGTCCCCCTATAATACAATAGGATGGCAGCAGTCCCCCTATAATACAATAGGATGGCAGCAGTCCTCCTATAATACAATAAGATGGCAGCAGTCCCCCTATAATACAATAGGATGGCAGCAGTCCCCCTATAATACAATAAGATGGCAGCAGTCCCCCTATAATACAATAGGATGGCAGCAGTCCCCCTATAATACAATAAGATGGCAGCAGTCCCCCTATAATACAATAAGATGGCAGCAGTCCCCCTATAATACAATAGGATGGCAGCAGTCCCCCTATAATACAATAAGATGGCAGCAGTCCCCCTATAATACAATAAGATGGCAGCAGTCCCCCCCTATAATACAATAAGATGGCAGCAGTCCCCCTATAATACAATAAGATGGCAGCAGTCCCCCTATAATACAATAAGATGGCAGCAGTCCCCCCTATAATACAATAAGATGGCAGCAGTCCCCCTATAATACAATAAGATGGCAGCAGTCCCCCTATAATACAATAAGATGGCAGCAGTCCCCCTATAATACAATAAGATGGCAGCAGTCCCCCTATAATACAATAAGATGGCAGCAGTCCCCCTATAATACAATAAGATGGCAGCAGTCCCCCTATAATACAATAAGATGGCAGCAGTCCCCCTATAATACAATAGGATGGCAGCAGTCCCCCTATAATACAATAAGATGGCAGCAGTCCCCCTATAATACAATAAGATGGCAGCAGTCCCCCTATAATACAATAAGATGGCAGCAGTCCCCCCTATAATACAATAAGATGGCAGCAGTCCCCCTATAATACAATAAGATGGCAGCAGTCCCCCTATAATACAATAAGATGGCAGCAGTCCCCCCTATAATACAATAAGATGGCAGCAGTCCCCCTATAATACAATAAGATGGCAGCAGTCCCCCTATAATACAATAAGATGGCAGCAGTCCCCCTATAATACAATAAGATGGCAGCAGTCCCCCTATAATACAATAAGATGGCAGCAGTCCCCCTATAATACAATAAGATGGCAGCAGTCCCCCTATAATACAATAAGATGGCAGCAGTCCCCCTATAATACAATAAGATGGCAGCAGTCCCCCTATAATACAATAGGATGGCAGCAGTCCCCCTATAATACAATAAGATGGCAGCAGTCCCCCTATAATACAATAAGATGGCAGCAGTCCCCCTATAATACAATAAGATGGCAGCAGTCCCCCTATAATACAATAAGATGGCAGCAGTCCCCCTATAATACAATAGGATGGCAGCAGTCCCACCCGTCACTCTCGCGCAGTGACGTGATGGCTGGCTCGGTCACGTCATGCCTACGTCACCACACGTGAGATTCTGCGCAGTTTCTGTAATGAAGATGGCTGCGAAGGCCTCTTTGTGCGCAAATGAATGAGGTGAGTATTTTATTTTTTTTACCGCCATTTTGAGGAGAAATTTATTATTTACCACGAAACACGAGGAAATTCGGCATCACAGCAAATCCCATTTTTCCTGAAATTCTGATTGAGGTCAATTCGCTTGACTTCGATTCGCTCAACACTAATGACAACAGCGCCCCCTATAACAAAAAAGGTCTGCAACTGGTAAAGGGAGAGAAAGGAGGGATCAGCAACCTTCAGTACTCCAGCTGCTGTGAAACTACAACTCCCAGCATGCAAACTCGCTGAACTGTTTTTCCAACTGCTACAGAAGTGACTGGAGCATTCTGGGAGTTGTAGTTTCTGAACGGCTGGAGTGCCGGAGGTTGCTGATCCCTGGCATAGAGTTTTGTGATGTACCCACCCACCAGATATGGAGCCCCTAAGGAACTTTTTCTCAGTGGTCCTAAGCAAAGCACCCCCCTACAAATCATATCAAAGTCTTTGATTATACCCTGCACTACCCATAATTCATAGCATGAGCCCAGTACGAATACCCGCCGTAGACCTGGCATGTACCCCCTGGTGAAAGATCCAGCACAGAAATAGACCCTGTCTCCCCATAACTGTAATGCCTTGTTTATCCTGCAGGGGCACCGCAGATAACACATTCTCCTCAATTTATAGTGATGACCCCTTTAAAAGTGTTTGAAACTATTTGTGAACTTTCAGGGCCCAGTCTGACCCTTCTCGGGGCCCCGTCTCCAAGTGCAGCCAGTTTATTACCTACATTTCTGCTTCGACCGTTGAATTTAATTATCTTCTCCTGCAGTTGCTCACTATTTACAGCACTCTAGTCCTCAATGAAAGCAGGTCCGAAAGATCAATGAGTTTGCCAGAGAGGTCAGCAAAATATTGGATTTCTCTTTTTTTATTATGCGCTGAAGAGCTTTAATTTTTTTTTCATTAACAGGAGTATTCAGTTTTATGAAGAGTCTGTACTGGTGTGAATGGTGAATCATAATCAAATAAAAACATCAGTGATATAATCTCCGCATTCTGAAATGAGCTGGTCTCGGGCCAGCTACATATCTTTCTCCTGGCAGAAGTTCTGGAGATTGCAGGGAAAATAAAATCTCTTCGGTGCACGGATCCAACTCGTTTGCTGAGGGATGGAGTGCGCGTTCACAAGGAACGTTACATGCCAGTAATTATCTGCATCATATACAATACAGACAGGTAAAACCGCAAAAGCGTGCATATCAACTGACTCAAGGGCTATAGACACCATTGGGCCATTTTTTTTATTATTGCATTCTACTAGTTTTGGGCTAAAGATCATTTTTTAAATTTGGCTTTATGAAAAATGTTCAACAGTTTTTCTCTACAGTTTTCAGTTTCACTGCATTTGCAGACTGTTCCTTCTCCTACCTAATGAATCTATCTGAGAGTTCCTCTGACCGCTTGATCTGTTCCTCTAGGTCAGCCTGGTAGGAAATGGCGTGCTAAGGGGGGGCTGGGGGCGCGGTCCGCCCCAGGTGCTGCTTTCAGTGGGGTGCCAGAAGCAATGAGCACTCCTATTTGAGATGAGCGAATTTTTAAAAAATCTGATTCGCCGGTTCGCCAAATTTTTTCGGAAAAATTTGCTTGGATACGAATTTATTTGCAGTGAATTACGTTAAAAAAAGGCTATTTCCTGGCTGCAGAGAGCCTTTATAGTGGTGTAGAGCACTGTGCCTGTATAGCGGTGTAGAACACTGTGCCTGTATAGTGGTGTAGAACACTGTGCCTGTATAGTGATGTAGAGCACTGTGCCAGTATAATGGTGTAGAACACTGTGCCTGTATAGCGGTGTAGAACACTTTGCCTGTATAGTGGTGTAGAGCACTGTGCCTGTATAGTGGTGTAGAACACTGTGCCTGTATAGTGGTGTAGAACACTGTGCCTGTATAGTGGTGTAGAACACTGTGCCTGTATAGTGGTGTAGAACACTGTGCCTGTATAGCGGTGTAGAACACTGTGCCTGTATAGCGGTGTAGAACACTGTGCCTGTATAGCGATGTAGAGCACTGTGCCTGTATAGCGGTGTAGAACACTGTGCCTGTATAGCGATGTAGAACACTGTGCCTGTATAGCGGTGTAGAAAACTGTGCCTGTATAGTGGTGTAGAACACTGTGCCTGTATAGTGGTGTAGAGCACTGTGCCTGTATAGTGGTGTAGAACACTGTGCCTGTATAGTGGTGTAGAACACTGTGCCTGTATAGTGGTGTAGAACACTGTGCCTGTATAGTGGTGTAGAACACTGTGCCTGTATAGTGGTGTAGAACACTGTGCCTGTATAGTGGTGTAGAACACTGTGCCTGTATAGTGGTGTAGAACACTGTGCCTGTATAGTGGTGTAGAACACTGTGCCTGTATAGTGGTGTAGAACACTGTGCCTGTATAGTGTAGAACACTGTGCCTGTATAGCGGTGTAGAACACTGTGCCTGTATAGCGGTGTAGAACACTGTGCCTGTATAGCGGTGTAGAACACTGTGCCTGTATAGCGGTGTAGAACACTGTGCCTGTATAGCGGTGTAGAACACTGTGCCTGTATAGCGGTGTAGAACACTGTGCCTGTATAGGTGTAGAACACTGTGCCTGTATAGCGGTGTAGAACACTGTGCCTGTATAGTGTAGAACACTGTGCCTGTATAGCGGTGTAGAACACTGTGCCTGTATAGCGGTGTAGAACACTGTGCCTGTATAGCGGTGTAGAACACTGTGCCTGTATAGCGGTGTAGAACACTGTGCCTGTATAGCGGTGTAGAACACTGTGCCTGTATAGCGGTGTAGAACACTGTGCCTGTATAGTGGTGTAGAACACTGTGCCTGTATAGTGGTGTAGAACACTGTGCCTGTATAGCGGTGTAGAACACTGTGCCTGTATAGTGTAGAACACTGTGCCTGTATAGTGGTGTAGAACACTGTGCCCTGTATAGCGGTGTAGAACACTGTGCCTGTATAGTGGTGTGTAGAACACTGTGCCTGTATAGTGGTGTAGAACACTGTGCCTGTATAGTGGTGTAGAACACTGTGCCTGTATAGTGGTGTAGAACACTGTGCCTGTATAGTGGTTGTTAGAACAACTGTGCCTGTATAGTGGTTGTAGAACACTGTGCCTGTATTAGTGGTGTAGAACACTGTGCCTGTATAGTGGTGTAGAACACTGTGCCTGTATAGTGGTGTAGAACACTGTGCCTGTATAAGTGGTGTAGAACACTGTGCTGTATAGTGGTAGAACACTGTGCCTGTATAGTGTGTAGAACACTGTGCCTGTATAGTGGTGTAGAACACTGTGCCTGTATAGTGGTGTAGAACACTGTGCCTGTATAGCGTGTAGAACACTGTGCCTGTATAGGGTGTAGAACACTGTGCCTGTATAGTGGTGTAGAACACTGTGCCTGTATAGTGTGTAGAACACTGTGCCTGTATAGTGGTGTAGAACACTGTGCCTGTATAGTGGTGTAGAACACTGTGCCTGTATAGTGGTGTAGAACACTGTTCCTGTATAGTGGTGTAGAACACTGTGCCTGTATAGTGGTGTAGACACTGTGCCTGTATATGGTGTAAACACTGTGCCTGTATAGGGGTGTAGAACACTGTGCCTGTATAGCTGTGTAGAACACTGTGCCTGTATAGTGGTGTAGAACACTGTGCCTGTATAGTGGGTGTAGAACACTGTGCCTGTATAGCGGTGTAGAACACTGTAGCCTGTATATTGGTGTAGAACACTGTGCCTGTATAGTGGTGTAGAACACTGTGCCTGTATAGGGTGTTAGAACACTGTGCCTGTATAGTGTGTAGAACACTGTGCCTGTATAGCGGTGTAGAACACTGTGCCTGTATATGCGATGTAGAACCGTGACTTATGCGGTGTAGACCTGTGCCTGTATAGCGGTGTAGAACACTGTGCCTGTAATAGTGGTGTAGAACACTGTGCCTGTATAGTGGTGTAGAACACTGTGCCTGTATAGTGGTGTAGAACACTGTCCTGTATAGGGGGTTAGAACACTGTGCCTGTATAGCGTGTAGAACACTGTGCACTGTATAGCGGTGTAGAACACTGTGCCTGTATAGTGGTGTAGAACACTGTGCCTGTATAGCGGTGTAGAACACTGTGCCTGTATAGTGGTGTAGAACACTGTGCCTGTATAGCGGTGTAGAACACTGTGCCTGTATAGCGGTGTAGAACACTGTGCCTGTATAGCGGTGTAGAACACTGTGCCTGTATAGCGGTGTAGAACACTGTGCCTGTATAGCGGTGTAGAACACTGTGCCTTGCAGTAACACACATAGGGAGTCTGCTGTGGTAGTGACATAACACTGTAAGTCCGTATGACATGCAGATGACAGGCGTCGCTCTTAGAATCACTGCACACGTCACTTATTGGGGCAGTCATGGGGCCAAAACTGACCAAATAACTCAACTGTGAACTTAGCCTTACAGGTCGATGTTAGCGCCAAGAAGAAGCGCACTCCTTTTACACTGTCGGCAGCTGATTCCACATAGATGTCTACAGAACCTGTTCTATTAAACGCTTGTACAAGTAGAGACCCCGACAGAGCGGAGAGGGGGTCAGCAGTAAGTTTGTGTTGACGTCACTGATTATTTTGCCCTTCCTCTGATCCGTCAGAACAATAACTCCCAAAATACGGATCCTGTCTCTGGAGATTCCGCCTTCACACGGTCAGCATTTAGTCGGTAATCCATCAGTATTGCTAATGCCAAAAACCCTGGAGTGGATCCAAAACAGAGATGACACGTGAATGGAATATTTGCATGTCTTCTGTGTTTTGTACCCACTCCTGCTTTTGGCGACCAAATCACAAGCCAATTCTGATGGGACCATACAGGCCTTACAGCTGCTACACAGACAGGATCCGTTGTGCGTCTCATTTTTCCTTCCTTTTGACAGATCAGAAGAAGGGTCAAATAAATGATGATGTCAGCCAGGCCAAAAGCCTAAATAGTGGACCAGTCATGAAGTCCAAGTACTAACAAATACATACAAGGCCGTCCACAACCTGTCCCCTCCCTACATCTCTGAGCGACTTTCCCGATACACCCCCACACACACTCTCCGATCCTCACAAGGCCTCCTTCTCTCCTCTTTTCGCCCCTTCCCACAATCGCCTCCAGGATTTCTCCCGTGCATCCCCCACACTTTGGAACGCGCTGCCCCAACATATCGGACTCTCACCTACAGTGGAATCCTTCAAAAGAAACCTGAAAACCACCTCTTCAGACAAGCCTACAACCCGTGACCCTGCTGCCTCTATACCACCATGACCAGATTCACCCGCACCTACTGTTTCCTTCTCCCATACCATGTAGATGGTAAGCCCTCACGGGCAGGGCCCTCTCTCCTTCTGTACCAGTCTGTAACTCGTCTTGTTTATGATTAGTGCAATTGTCTGTATTATGTATGTGCACCGCTTATCATATGTACAGCGCCATGGAATGAATGGCGATTTAATAATAAATAATAATAATAAATAATAATAAAGTGGGGAGGGTGGGAACAGCATGAGAAGTCCACAGACTGGCCCTATGACATAGTGGTGAGTTGGAAGCAGCATGAAGAGACCACAGAGTGGCACAATGACAGGGTCTGGAGGTGGCAGCAGTACGAGGAAGCCACATAGTGGCACAATGACACAGTCTGGAGTTGGCAGCAGTATGAGGAGGCCACCGAGAGGCACAATAACCGAGTCTAGAGGTGGCAGCATCAGGATAAGGCCACGAGAGGCACAATGACAGAGTATGGAGTTGGCAGCAGTATGAGGAGACCACAGACTGGCACAATGACAGAGTGTGGAGTTGGCGGCAGCAGCATCAGGAGAAGGCCACCAAGTGGCACAACGACAGAGTCTGGAGTTGGCAGCAGTATAAGGAGGCCAGCGAGTGGCACAATGACCGAGTCTGGAGTTGGCAGCAGTATAAGGAGGCCAGCGAGTGGCACAATGACTGAGTCTAGAGTTGGCAGCAGTATAAGGAGGCCAGCGAGTGGCACAATGACCGAGTCTGGAGTTGGCAGCAGTATAAGGAGGCCAGCGAGTGGCACAATGACCGAGTCTGGAGTTGGCAGCAGTATAAGGAGGCCAGCGAGTGGCACAATGACCGAGTCTGAAGTTGGCAGCTGTATGAGGAGGCCAACGAGTGGCACAATGACAAAGTCTGGAGGTAGCGGCAGCAGCATCAGGAGAAAGCCACTAAGTGGCACAACGACAGAGTATGGAGTTGGCAGCAGTATGAGGAGGACAACGAGTAGCACAATGACCGAGTCTGGAGTTGGCAGCAGTATAAGGAGGCCAGCGAGTGGCACAATGACCGAGTCTGAAGTTGGCAGCAGTATGAGGAGGCCAACGAGTGGCACAATGACAGAGTATGGAGTTGGCAGCAGTATGAGGAGGCCAACAAATGGCACAATGACCGAGTCTGGAGTTGGCAGCAGCATGAGTAGACCACCGAGTGGCACAATGACAGAGTGTGGAAGTGACGGAGGCAGCAGCATCAGGATACCACGGAGTGGCAAGGTGACATACTGTAGTGTGGAGATGGCAGCAGCAGCTGCATCAGGAGACCACAAAGTGACCTGGTGACAGAGTGGGCCAGTGGGTGGCAATACCAGTACCAGCTGATGAAGGTGGGTGAAAGAAGGAGCACTTGGTATCAGATGTGTGGCATCAGGCAGGTGGCAGCATCAGAGTAGTAGCTGAGGTAGGAAGCCAGAAGAAACCAGTCTCTTTTGTCAGTGTTAGTGTGGCACCATAGATGATCTAGTCTGATGCATCAGGAATTGGTGGGCGGAAATCCTGGCTGATCCACTCCTGATTCATCTTGACAAAGGTCAGTCTCTCCACATTTTGGGTGGACAGGCGAGTTCTCCTTGGGGTAACTATGGCCCCTACCGCACTAAACACCCACTCTGATGCCACACTATTGGCCGGGCAGGACAGCTTTTCCAGGGCAAACTCTGCTAGTTGGCTGCCCAGTAGTCCAGCGTATCTTCAATGTGGGTTGTCAGGGTGCTTTCCAAGTATGCCATCACCAGCTGGTTTAGGTCCTGCTTCAGGTCTAGCTGCTGCTGCTGGTGAGTAGTTTCTTCACTATGCGGGTGAAGAAAGCTACTCATCAGCGACTGTAGACTCAGGCTACTGCTGATGGAGCTAATACTGCTCCTGCCACCCCACCCCTCCCCAGCAGCCATATCAGTGGAACGTGAGTGCAGAGGGCCCTCCTGGTCAGAACTGCGAGAGGATGGACGATGGCGCAGATAGGAAGCGGTCAACTGACTACATAGGATGTTTCTGTAGTAGTTCAGTTTGTCCTCCCTCTCAGTCGGTGTAAATAAAGCCCCCATTCTGGACCAGTAGTGAGGGTCCAACAAGGTGGAGAGCCAGAAGTCATCCATCTGCTAAATGGTGACAATTTGGCTGACACTACGCAAGAAAGTGAGCATGCATCGAGCCATTTGTGCAAGTGAATCCGACAGGGTCAAGGACTGGCCCACCTTCTGTTCTACATGTTTGTGCAGGGCTGGTACTGCCTTTTTGGCAAAGAAATGACGGCTTGGGACTTTCCACCTCGTCTCGGCACAAGCCATCAGTTCTCTGAAAAGTGCAGAATCCACCACTTGGAAAGGGAGGGACTGGAGCACCAGCAACTTGGACAGGAGCACGTTCAGCTTCTGCACCGTTTGATGCGTGGACACATACTGCTGTCTCTTGGCAATTGCTTCGGTGATCGATTGCTGACGGAATGCGTGACGAGGAGTAGGAGGAGCAGGAGCATCTTGACCAGCAGAAGATGGGAATGACAGACATCTCTCTTCAGCTGAGGTGGTGGAGCCTTGACTGGCTGAAACCAGGTGCGTGCCAATGGGTGGGTAGGTTGCTGCGGCAGGCTGGACCACCACATGGGAGCCACGGTTCTCCTAGGCCACTGTATGGTGACGCTGCATATGTTGACGCAGGGCCGTAGTGCCAACATTGGCACCCTGGCCACGCTTCACTTTCTGCCCACAGATTCTACATGTGGCCACGTTCACCTCCTCCGGCGGCTTCACAAAAAACTGCCACACCGCCGAGTAGGAGATTTTCCCCGCAACAGTCCGCACTGACTGATTGCTACCACCGCTGCCTCCGTGAACCCCTGCAACACTACTTCCTGGGCAGGTAGGCTGCTGCGAAGCAGGTGGTCTACCCCATGCCCGTTTGGCTCCCGACCTCCCACTGCTGCCACTCTGCTGACTCCCGGCCACCCTATCGACTTTCTAGATCCGCCGCTGGCTCACAGGCATGCTGCCACCCTCTTCTCCCGATGATTCTCCTCCTCAACGGTCTCTAGGTCAGGAGCCTGACCGCTCGCAACACCACCTCCCACGCCACTCTCCTCATCACTACTTGCCTGCCTAGCGGAGGAACCGGCGGATGTCTCCTCCACATCTTGGCTGGCCAGTAGCTGCTGACTGTCCTCAGGGCCGGTGCAAGGATTTTTGTCAACACAAGCAAATCTACATTTTGGCGCCCCCCCCCCCCTCCATCATTTCACATTTCTGCCACTCATGATTCATGTCCATTTCTTGCCCCCCCCCCCATCATTTCACATTTCTGCCCCTCATGATTCATGTCCATTTCTTGCCCCCCCATGTGCTAATATCATAGTGCCATCCTCTCCCCCTGCCCCTAACGTGCCAGTATCAAGTGCCTTTCTCCTCCCCCCTCCATGTGCCAGTATCATGGCGCCAATAGCCCCCTCCCCCATTGCAGTAAAGTAAGAGTCCGGTATAAAAAAAAAAAACACTTTGGTGCTCGTGTTCTTATTTAGCCTGTCTTTCAGAAAAGTTTATGCTGGGATTCGAACACATGACCTTCTGTATCAGAGGCAATGCACTTACCCACACAGCTATAAGAGCTGTATAGCCTGTTACTTAAAAAAATATATATAAGACTTCTACTGTAGATAACGTTGATACCTAGTTTACACCCATACACATGATAGCTGCCCCAGTACACTGTGTATGGATGTAGCAAGGCTGGGTGTGTTGGGGGCAGCTGTCATGTGTATGGATGTACACTAGGTATCAAAGTTACCTATAGTAGAAGTCTTTTTTTATTTTTTTTATTTTTTTAAAGCAACTGGCTATACAGCTCTCATAGCTGTGTGGATAAGTGCCTTGCCTCTGATGTGAAAGGTCACGAGTTTGAATCCCAGGAGAAACTCCTCTGAAAGACATGCTAAATGACATTTTAAATACACCTGGGTCTCGTGGCTGCGTGCCGCTCGCTCTGAGACATTGAGGGCCGTGACTGCGTGGCACACTGGCTCAGTGGGGCAAGTGTAAGTTAGCAAGTTACTTGTTTTCCGCCCCCCCTTCTCTGATCCCTCAAGCAACCGCTTGAGCTGCCTTATGATAGAGCCGGCCCTGACTGTCCTCTAGTAGCTCGTCCTCGCTGTATAGTGGAGCTGAGCCCACAGCATATAATACTTTACTGTGGGTGATGGAATAGCAAAGGACAGAGGCAGGTTGAGGGCACAGGGCCTGCTCCCGGTCCATGTCAACTAATGGTTGTGTCTGACGAACCCACTGACTGTTGGCTGGGGGTGTCTGAGGTCACTTGGGATGACGTGGAAGACTGAGTTAACCAATCAAGAACCGCTGGGTTGCTGGTCAAGACACGACCACTAGATGACACTGGGAGCTCAGGCCTTACGCTGCGACTCCTGCTGCCACAACCCCTTACTCTGCTGCGACCTTTGCCTGCGCCAGAAACATAACATTTAGGCCTCTGCCACTCCTCTGTGCATGGCCTAGCACTTCTCTGTCTGACATACTGTTAGCTGAACAAAATAAATTAAACGCAAATTAAAACACCCCTAAGAGCGACGAATATATTTCTTCTAAGATTTCACCAAAAAATAATTGCAGAAGTGAACTGAGAATATACATTTCCTTGTAGTACTGAAATCCGCCCCTATAAGCTTTTACCAGGAAAAAATTAAGCAGTGAAGTGCATATAGATTTTTCTTTTTGCTACTGTAATAGGCCACCAAACGCTTTCAACAGGAAAAAAATTAAGCAGTGAAAGTGCGTATATTTTTTCTTATTTTACTGAAATACGCCCCTATATGCTTTCACCAGAAAGAACTGCAACAGTGCAGTGCGTATATTTTTATCTTTTTTAATGAAATACGCCCCTATACGCTTTGCTTTTTCCACAGATATAGGCCACTAAAGGCTTTTCAACACAGCACTTGCACCCCAATAACAAAAACAAATAGCTGGATTGACAGAGCTGTATAATGGCTATTTGGATTACCAAATAATCGTCCCCTACACTTGTAAATCGCTTTTCTAGCACTGTCCCTAGCGCCTTCTTTCTGACGTCTCTCCCTGCACTAAGATGCTGTGAAAGGATTCCTCCCTATCCTTTATTTTTTTTCACAATCAAGTTTTTCCAATCGCTGTCCCTAGCGCCTTCTAAAGTCTGTCCCTGCACTCAGAACGCTGGAAAATGGCAGAATCAAAAATGGCTGCCGTATTTATAGGGCTGTGACATCACAGGGCTGGCTGGCTGCTGATTGGTTGCATGCATATCAATCTGGGTGATCCTGCTTTCCCAGAGTTCCTTGTCCCATGTCCTCAGTCCTCACACGTGTAGCCGCTTTTTTAAGGATAAATGCGATTCGTTACCACAAAGTGTGAGGAAATTCGCATTTATTGCGAATCAAATTTTTCCTGAAATTCGGATCGAATTCCACTTCGTCAGCTTTGATTTGCTCATCTCTTACTCCTATCAATATAGATGGAAGCGCTTATTGCTGGTGCGTCGGGAGCTGAGGTCCTGTCACTCACTGCTCAGCTCCCCGCGCTGCTCCCCTCCCTCAGGCCGGCGGCGCACAAAATGGTGAAGCAGGAAGACTTCTCCCCGCTCCACCATTCAGCCTGCAGGCACAGATCGCCTCGCCACCCTGTGTGGGTGGAGCCTGCAGCCCAGGAATCTGCCTAAGCTCCTCCCACACAGGGCTACAGAGCGATCTGTGCCTGAGGGGAGAGAGGACTGTGAGCTTCAGGAACGGGACAAGGTGAGTACTTACTGTGTTCTTTTGTTGTGTTTTTATTTTTTTAACACAGAGGGCATTACTACAAAGGGGGCACAGAGGACATTACTACCATAAAGTGTGCACAAAGGGCATTACTACTATAAAAGCACACAGAGAGCATTACTACTGTAAAGGGTGCATAGAGGGCATTATTACTATAAAGGGGCACACAGGGATTTACTACTGTGAAGGGGGCACAGAGGGCTTTACTACTATGAAGAGGGCACAGTAGGCATTATTACTATGAAGGGGGCACAATGGGCAATATTAGTATGAAGGGGGCACAATAGGCATTATTACTGTGAAGAGGGCACAATGGGCATTACTACTGTGAAGGGGACACAATGGGCATTACTACTGTGAAGGGGCACAGAGGGCATTACTACTGTGAAGGGGCATAACTGTTATGGGGCACAGAGTGGGAATTACTGCTGTGAAGGGGGCACAATGGGCATTACTACTGTGAATGGGGCTCAGAGTGCATTACTAATGTTAGGGGGCACAACGAGAGCATAACTACTGTGAGGGGGCATAACTATTATGGGGGCACAGAGTGGGCATTATTACTGTGAAGGTGGCACAATGGGCATTACTACCGTGAAGGGGCCACAGAGTGCATTACTACTGTGAAGTGGGCACAGAGAGGGCATAACTACTCTTAGGGGGCACAAAGAGAATATTACCACAGTGAAAGGGGGACAGTCAGGACTGAAAGGGGCACAATTTAGGTATAAGTACTTTAAGGAGGGCACAATGTGAATTTTATTAGGGTGCACATATCATAACTATTGTAAGGTTTTTTTTAACACCTTAGGCACGCCACTGTTGAAGACTGCAGCCAGCACGCAGCACCCAAGCAACCAGCATACACAGGAATGAGCAGCGCAGCCAGTACGCAAGTGCACAAGCAGCCAGCCTATACGGCAACACATTGTAACAGGACACTGCCTAGCGATACATACAAGAAACAGGGAGGACACAAATTCACAGGACGCGGTTCACACACTATAAAGCCTCAGCCAGCACCCAAGAAGCCAGCATACACGGGTAACAGCCCGCAGCCAGTACGCAACAACACATGCAGCCTGCCTGAACTGCACTGTGACAATATGGAGCCAAAAACAGAATCCATATTAAAAATGTGCCCCTACGAAAGATTTATATTGGGGTAACATTACATTGAGATCACAGGATTTTATTTCCCCTTTTATAAACCCTAAAATTGTATTTGCTTTTGCAGCTGCTGCCTGACATTGAGTTCTGCTGCTTAGCTTCCTTGTAGACAGAATCCCCACTTCTTCTCTTGTGATGTTGTTGTGAATGTTGCGCCCCAAATGTTGTGAACCACAACTACCATCATATTCTGAGAGATGCAGATGGGTGCTTAGGATTCCACTTTATCTATTTGTTTATTTATTTTGCAGAAGCTGCAAGGATATTGTAAAGCGAAGATGCCACTGGAGACCTTTGATGCTTTGTTCTCGTGATCGGTGGGGTCTGCCATCACTTGGGTATAACCCTTTAAGAGCAACCTTAATACCCCTTTAAAAGCAACTTAATCAAGGCCAAGTGCAATAATTCCTTCTGCTCCAGAAACAAATGGGAAGGCTTCCCCTTTAAGGATTGCTACGTGCACTCGCTATTTATATATATCCTTTCTCACATTCTGACAACAGAACCGACTACAGAACGTTTTCTCATTTGCATTTTTTGAAACATCTGTTGCAATGTGACAATATAGTATCTAATGATTTAAAAGTAAAAAAAAAAAAGTCAGATTGCTAATGTTATGTGAACAAGGAAGACTCCCCCCCCCCCCCCCGAGAAGGATGATGCAATGGGGGAAAAGAATTGGAGGTGCGCAAAGGGTTAAGAAATTTTCTTTTGATGGAATTGAAGACATTTGAAATTGTATTTGCTGTTTTCTGCCAATGGGTGGTAGCAATATGCTTAGCATTATGTTTTACGAACAATTTCTGGGCATTAGAGCTTGGCAAGAACCAAAAAAAAAGAGAAAGAGAGAAAAAAAAAAAAAAAAGGAAAAAAGAAAAACGTTTCTCACAATGTAACAAAAATGTGTCATAACCTGAAAGTCATAGAAAAAAAAAAAGAAGCAATTTCATTTGCTGAGCGGCGAGCGGCAGCAGTAAGGATGCAGTATGTCCAATCAGAGCTCGGCAAAGCCAGACACTATGTGCTAATATTTATTACTCTTTGGGGGTGGGGGGAGGGGCACGTTCCCTATTCAGTGGACAGTGGCTACAAAGATAATCTCTTGCACGGGAGGTACTGTCACATGTAGAGGCAGCCCACTGATTTCAATAGGCATTGTGTAATACCTCCTTTCACCTGTGGTGGCACTGCAGGGAAATGATGACTTGTCGTCTGGTTTACTCACAGATCGCAGCTGATCGCCGGGGTTCCCGCTGCTTATTGTTAGGGGATCATCTTAGCCAACAAGATAAAATCACACGAAACGTCATAAATGTCCAATGAGTTCAAGTCCCACCTCTGGGACCTGCAGCTATCTCATCCTCAACCACTAAAGGGACTGCTGGGCTACCATATTTTCAGAACCGGCAGACAGCCGTGTGTGCTGCAGACACGCAAGTGGGGGGGGGGGGCTTTTTCCCAATATATGTATGAATAAATTGTTCCTTCCTCTCTAGAGTCCATTCTGTCAGTGTGAATAGTATATAGCAGTGGTGGCGAACCTATGGCACTGGTGCCAGAGGCGACACTCAGAGCCCTTTCAGTGGGCATCCGCACCCTGGACTACGTCTATGGTGGACCAATATGCCTTAGACCAGTGTTTCCCAACCGGCGTGCCTCCAGCTGTTGCAAAACTTTGGGTTGCAGTTTGGGCACTCAGTCTGTAAAAGACACCCCCTAAGGACAAAGGGAATGGTAATGCACAGCAGTCAATTTATGCATTCATTTCCAGAAGGAATAACAGAGTAACTCCACAAGTATGCATTGAAACCAGGAGTGTCATTATTACCTCCATCGATGTTGCATTTAGTGAGAATCTCCCTTTAAATGGCGGTTACAGCCCGGCTTTCACTGACTGTGTACAGTAGCAGTCGTAGCGGGATGTTATTTTTGCATTTGCAGCTAGAAAGTTATTATGCAATAGTTCAGGGGAGAACATTCATGATAGCGATCGCTGCTGCTGACAAGTGACTCGTTCTGTGTATGAGATGAAAACATCCCTTATCATAATGTTTTATCTGCTCATTATCTCAGCATGTAACACTCACCCGGTTTGGCACTTACACTCCAAGTGAATTTTTCATTAATGGAGTTGATGTGCGCTCTTGCGCTCTCCCTTCCTGTCTTGTTTCAACACTTTGTGTGTGTAATAAAAATAATCTCGCCGAATGAGCAGACTACAAACAGAGAATATTCAATGTCTCCATCCGGCAGAGGCGCTGCTGCTTCCCCGAGCTTCACATACACATGTAGCAGAGCTGTCACTGCTCTTCTTCGTGTTCTGTTCTTATGGTTGATTGTACAGATTGGGAGGAGCTATATACGACGAATCTGCAACTGTGGCTATAACAAGATACATTGTTTCAAATTACATTATTGTCTATGGATACCTCTGGGGGAATTATTTTTTTGATCATTGCATTCTACTTATTTTGGGTTAAAAATCTGTTTGTTCTTTTTGTCCTTTTTTTTGTCAACAGTTTGTCCTCTACAGCCTCCACTTTCACTGCATCTGCAGATTATTGTGTTTTGTGTCCCAGTGAGTATGTCACAGAGCTGAAGGCCGCGTCTGTAGGCTTGAAAGCGTACCTCAAAAAAAGTCTGCTTTGTACAATCATAACTGTGAAGAAATGTGTCTATGTTTGGGCTATATCATTTCTCTCATCAGCAGCACAGCTAGATGCATTTCACTCAGAAGCAGGGGGCGTATCCCTTCAGTGGGATCGGCCAGCACTGTACTGCTGTGACATCATTTCCCTTACTTCCCACTAGATTTATTTCAGCTCCCACCTCCGGAGGAGAGGGAGATCACATTTACAGAAAGGCAAGGAGGCTCCTGTGAATTCAGCAGAGCTTCTGTCAGGCTCAGGATCTGAATCAGCGCTGACATGCCCCCACATGCCTTCTCTGTTACTAAGGAAGAATTGTGCCTAGCAACAGGAAGTGAACTGCAAATTAGGTGGAAGTGAGACCCCTAGTGGCCATGACTTTACAGCTTTCTTTCAGGTGGATGCAGGCAGATTATTTTGAATTAAGTGATTTAGAAAAATACTTTTTACACCATTCTCTATTAAATGAAATAAAATTGTGTAAAAGTACAGTGACTCTTTAACTTTGAACTCCTGGCAACTTTAAAACACTCATTTAAGCGAGATTCTTATCACGCTGATATGAATGCAGCTCCAAGTGCTTAAGAGCTGTTAGGAAAGTGTAAGGCAAAGTGTTAGGAAAGTGTAAGGTGCGAACGCATTACGCCTGCACTGAATCCGGACCCATTCATTTCAATGGGTCTGTGTACACGAGAGTTGTTTTTCACGCTTCACCTGTGCGTTGCGTGAAAATCGCTGCATGTTCTATATTCTAAGTTTTTCACGCAACGCAGGCCCCATAGAAGTGAATTGGGCTGCGTGAAAAACGCATCACATCCGCAAGCAAGTGCGGAGGCGATGCGTTTTTCACTGATGGTTGCTAAGAGATGTTGTTTGTAAACATTCAGTTTTCGATCACGTGCGTCAAAAACACATCAACGCATTTCACCCGGGCGATAAAAACTGAACAACTGAACGCAAACGCAAACAAAACTGAACTTGCTTGCGAAATGGTGCTAATTTTCCTGAACTTATCCGGACCAAGTGCAAGAGGCCTAATTCTGCAATTTTTTGGGTTGTTTATTGGGATTTGTTTGTATGGCATTCACCAGTGACATGTTAACTTTATCCTGTAGATTGATACGATTACGATGACACCCGATTTATGGAGTTTTTATGTTCTACTATATATATTTTTTTTAATTTATTTTTTGCGTGGCCATTGTCTGAGAGACATTTTTTTTAATTCTTCCTTTCAACAGAGCTATGAGGGCTTGTTTCATTTTGCAGGATGAATTGATGTTTGCATAGGTGCCATACTGAGATGTATATGACCTTTTATTCAGTATTTTTTGAGAAGCAGAACTAACAAAATCTGCAATTATTGTATTTATTAATTTATATTTATTTATTATTTATTTTACAGCATTCACTGTGCAGGTCGTAACAATGTGATCATTTTATAGTATGGGTTGTTTTGTTTATATTTTGTACCATTGGCTGGTTCCACACGAGCGAGTGCCACGTTCCGGACTCGCAGCGCAGCCCCCGGCCTGAACTTCCAGCACTGCCGGGGTCACATAGCATTATATTGATTTATGATGCTATGTAACCCTTAGGCTGGTTTCCCACTGGCGTTGCGGGAAAAGGTGCGGGTGCGTTGCTGGAACATGCGCGATTTTTCTGCGCGAGTGCAAAACATTGTAATGTGTTTTGCACGCACGTGAGAAAAATCAGCATGTTTGGTACCCAAACCCAAACCCGGACTTCTTCACAGAAGTTCGGGCTTGGGATCGGTGTTGTGTAGATTGTATTATTTTCCCTTATAACATGGTTATAAGGGAAAATAATAGCATTCTGAATATAGAATGCATAGTACAATAGCGCTGGAGGGGTAATAATTTAACTCACCTTAATCCACTTGCTCGCGCAGCCCGGCTTCTCTTCTGTCTTCTTCTTTGCTGTGCACAGGAATAGAACCTTTGATGACATCACTGCGCTCATCACATGGTCCATCACATGGTTCATCACCATGGTGAGGGACCATGTGATTGGATTATGTGATGTGACGTCACCACAGGTCCTTAGCCGGCAGCTCAACATTACAGAAGACAGAGATCCGCAACTACGCGATCAAGTGGACTCGGTGAGTAAATATTTTTTTTTTTTAACCCCTCCATCACTATTTTACTTTGCATTCTGTATTCAGAATGCTATTATTTTCCCTTATAACCATGTTATAAGGGAAAATAATACAGATCGGGTCCCGAGCCCGATCGTCACCTAGCAACCATGCGTGAAAATCACACCGCATCCGCACTTGCTTGCGGATGCTTGCGATTTTCACGTGGCCCCACGTTGCGTGAAATGGGGCCTGCGTTGTGTGAAAAACGCATAATATAGAGCATGCTGCGATTTTCACGCAAAATCACCGCTCATGTGCACAGCCCCATAGAAATGAATGGGTCAGGATTCAGTGCGGGTGCAATGCGTTCAACTCACGCATTGCACCCGCGCGGAAATCTCACCCGTGTGAAAGGGGCCTTACAGTTCTGGAATGTATTGGATGACACTGACAGCATTATGTCAGTGTTATCCAGTACATCCCAGACCTCTAAGGGTTACATAGCATCATAAATCAGTATAATGCAATACAACCCCAGCAGTGCTGGAAGTTCAGAACAGGAGCTGCACTGTGAGTCCGGAGCGTGGCACTTGCTCGTGTGAAACCAGCCATTGTGATCCACTTTTTTAAAACTTTTTTGTTCTTTTTTTTTGAACTTATGATCCATTGATCACTGATATAACACACTGTTAGGGTATGATCACACGGTGCAGTCGTACCCTAAGACTCTTGCATTGCAGGATATCACACTCTCAGGTTCACACTGACAGACGGTCTTTAATTCACCCTACAATTGGAACTGATATTTTTTCCGATAACTGTGGATAAATGCAAACGCAGCAAAATATTTCCGCAGATTCAGATTTTGATCTGGTTTTTGCTGTAGATTCCACTTCTGTACAATAAAGACGGTAAAATTTCTACAAGACAAAGCGCACGCTGTGGATTTATCACTTGGAGTATTTCCGCTACACGTGGAAGGGACCCTGTCTATATGTATCTATACGTATCATACTGTAATTTACTGCAGATTTGTGGTGCGGAATCCCTACTGCAATTCCACCTGCAAACAGCCCCCCATATCTCAGCTTCCTGCACCCCTGTAAGTGCAATTTGGGGTCTTCGGAGGTTTCTCTATTTTCAGACATATTTAAATGAAGCGTCTTTGTGTAATACAGAAGCTCAGCAGTCTTCCTCCCTGGATCACCCTCGCAGCTTTATCCGTGCCTTGCTCCAGGTTATGGACTTTTATTTCCCTAAAACCACAGAGGAATTGATGAGATTTTGGATTTCAGTTTGCACTTGACACAAAATGCTAATTCGCCTCATCCCACCAGAGTTGTTATTGTCATCGTCTAAGAAATGTCTAGATTGCATTCCTGGTCCTGGATACTGAGCTGTGTTAACGCTGCTGAAATACAGACCCTGAAAAGTGTAAGAAAGGGGAGAAAAACCGGGGAAGATGAATCTTTGGTTCTTCATATTTGATCTAATTGTAAAGAATTCAAAGTAGCTACAGTTGCAAGAAAAAGTATGTGAACCCTTTGGAATGATCTGGATTTCTGCACAAATTGGTCATAAAATGTGATCTGATCTTCATCTAAGTCACAACAATAGACAATCACAGTCTGCTTAAACTGATAACACACAAAGAGTTAAATGTTACCATGTTGTTATTGAACACACCATGTAAACATTCACAGTGCAGGTGGGAAAAGTATGTGAACCCTTGGATTTAATAACTGGTTGAACCTCTTTTGGCAGCAATAACTTCACCCAAACGTTTCCTGTAGTTGCAGATCAGACGCGCACAGCGGTCAGGAGTAATTCTTCACCATTCCTCTTTACAGAACTGTTTCAGTTCAGCAATATTCTCGGGATGTCTGGTGTGAATCGCTTTCTTGAGGTCCTGCCACAGCATCTCCATCGGGTTGAGGTCAGGACTCTGACTGGGCCGCTCCAGAAGGCGTATTTTCTTCTGTTTAAGCCATTCTGTTGTTGATTTACTTCTATGCTTTGGGTCGTTGTCCTGTTGCAGCACCCATCTTCTGTTGAGCTTCAGCTGGTGGACAGATGGCCTTAAGTTCTCCTGCAAAATGTCTTGATAAACTTGGGAATTCTTTTTTCCTTCGATGATAGCAATCCGTCCAGGCCCTGACGCAGCAAAGCAGCCCCAAACCATGATGCCCCCCACCACCATACTTCACAGTTGGGATGAGGTTTTGATGTTGGTGTGCTGTGCCTCTTTTTCTCCACACATAGTGTTGTGTGTTTCTTCCGAACAACTCAACTTTGGCTTCATCTGTCCGCAGAATATTTTGCCAGTACTGCTGTGGAACATCCAGGTGCTCTTGTGCAAACTGTAAACGTGCAGCAATGTTTTTTTGGACAGCAGTGGCTTCCTCTGTGGTATCCTCCCATGAAATCCATTCTTGTTTAGTGTTTTACGTATCGTAGATTCGCTAACAGGGATGTTAGCATATGCCAGAGACTTTTGTAAGTCTTTAGCTGACACTCTAGGATTCTTCTTCACCTCATTGAGCAGTCTGCGCTGTGCTCTTGCAGTCATCTTTACAGGACGGCCGCTCCTAGGGAGAGTAGCAGCAGTGCTGAACTTCCTCCATTTATAGACAATTTGTCTTACCGTGGACTGATGAACAGCAAGGCTTTTGGAGATACTTTTATAACCCTTTCCAGCTTTATGCAAGTCAACAATTCTTAATCGTAGGTCTTCTGAGAGCTCTTTTGTGCGAGGCATCATTCACATCAGGCAATGCTTCTTGTGAAAAGCAAACCCAGAACTGGTGTGTGTTTTATAGGGCAGGCAGCTGTAACCAACACCTCCAATCTCATCTCATTGATTGGACTCCAGTTGGCCGACACCTCACTCCAATTAGCTCCTGGAGATGTCATTAATCCAAGGGTTCACATACTTTTCCCCCCTGCACTGTGAATGTTTACATGGTGTGTTCAATAAAAACATGGTAACATTTAACTCTTTGTGTGTTATTAGTTTAGGCCGACTGTGATTGTCTATTGTTGTGACTTAGATGAAGATCAGATCACATTTTATGACCAATTTGTGCAGAAATCCAGATCATTCCAAAGGGTTCACATACTTTTTCTTGCAACTGTATTTGTATCTGGAAAAGCTGTGTGACAACTAGTATGGCTGAAATTAGAGCTCCACCAAGGGTTGTCACTCAGCTTTGCCAGACTGATACCTTATTAGTGATGAGTATTCGTCGAATATTCGCAAATTCGAATATTCGTTATATTCTACATTCTTTTTTTTTTTACGCGAAAATCGGCAAGGTGATGATCACGTAATAGGGGAATATTACACTATCAATACAGGCATGGGTCAAAAACTTATATATAGCACTATATTCGAAATATTCCTGAATTCTCGAAGTTGCGATATTCACGCTAAATATTCGTAATTCGAATATTCGCGCTCAAGACTATACATTGTTTCTGTCATAGAGAAGTGTAATTAAGAACATTGGCTTTATAGGAAAAGGAAAGCGAGGTGACAATTCCAGAAGAAAATGTGACCGTGGGGTTATGGTGTCCTGGACCTCCTTTCATCAGCAGGAATATATAGATACAAGGTAGGTAGGTAGATATGAGATAGATAGATAGATAGATAGATAGATAGATAGATCGATAGATAGATATGAGATAGATAGATAGATAGATAGATAGATAGGTCCTATACATACTTGCCATATACTGCATAGCTGCGGTGCATACAGGCAGCATGCAGCGCACATAGTAATAGCTGATGGTATGCCGCTAATTGCACCCCCATTCCCCCCCCCCTCATGCCCCCGACTCCCATATGGGTCCAGTTATCAATGGCCGGCAACTGTAAGAATGAAAGAAATCCCATGAAGCCAGACTGATTGCTGCTAATGAGCAGGTCCTGCCGCAGCTGGGGCACCGGATGGTCTGTGGGTGCCGCCTGCCCGCTCAGGCTGTCAGTGGTCAGCAGCTCTGGTTTCATGGAGGTTCTCTCTTTGTTAAGTGACAGTAATTAGGCCGCTGCATTCCCCGCCAGATAGACCTGAGGGGCGGAATCACTCAATGATACACCTTGTCACCGGGAAAGTCTGCCGTCTGCACAGACATACATGGGAAAGTGGGATCATCCTCCATAGCTGGATGTGACTGCTACCTCTGCACCCCCCAGAGCTGCGCTCATGCTACAGTTCATAGGGACAGCGGGGGGGTGTATGGAAAAGCTGGGTGTCAGCCACTGCCATTATACACCACTAGGGGGAGCACCCAGCAAATCTGTGAGATGATTCAGTAGTACACAATGAGGCATCGGAATAGAGGAAAGCTGGGTGCCAACCCCACCGCGAGCTGGACCGGCGGCCAGATGGGCGACACTCATATATACATCTAGATAGACAGGAGACAGATAGAGAAATACATAGATAATTTTAGCTTTCAATTATCTATCTACCTATTATCTAACTATCCATCTCTTCTTTCTATCTATTATCTATCTATCTATCCATCCATCTATCTATCTATCTATCTATCTATCTACCTATTATCTATCTATCTATCTATCTATCTATTATCTATCTATCTATTATCTACCTATTATCTATCTATCTCATATCTATCTATTATCTACCTATTATCTATCTATCTCATATCTATCTATTATCTATCTATTATCTATCTATCTATCTATCTATCTATTATCTATCTATTTACCTATTATCTATCTATCTATTTACCTATTATCTATCTATCTATTATCTATCTATCTATTATCTATCTATTATCTATCTATTTACCTATTATCTGTCTATCTCATATCTCTCTATCTATCTATCTATCTATCTATCTATTATCTATCTATCTATCTATCTATCTATCTATCTACCTATTATCTATCTATTATCTATCTACCTATTATCTATCTATCTATCTATTGATCTATCTATTATCTATCTATCTATCTATCTATCCATCTATCTATTATCTATCTACCTATTATCTATCTATCTATCTATTGATCTATCTATTATCTATCTATCTATCCATCTATCTATTATCTATCTACCTATTATCTATCTATCTATCTATTGATCTATCTATTATCTATCTATCTATCTATCTATCTATTATCTATCTATCTATCCATCCATCTATCTATCTATCTATCTATCTGTCTATCGATCTATCTATCTATCTATCTATCTATCTACCTATTATCTATCTATCTATCTATCGATCTATCCGTATGATGGTTAATCTGAGGCTCCCTCGGTTTCTCCATCTGGAGGGGTTAAATACATATGGGCTCAGTGGGTTTAACCCTTTGGCCCTGAAGACCACAGCGCACACTGTATCCTGATGCTGGGAGCGTCCATCACAAACCAGTAACCCTCTGCCTTTTCACTTGATGCTACAAGCCCGAGCCTCCTCCTCCCTCTGCGTCCGCCCCTGGCTCCTGCGCCCGTCCTGACAAGCTGCACATTATACCTGGTTTATAATATTCGTATCCACAGGTCTAAAAGAGAAATCTCCCAAAACAGCCGCATGCTCTAATGCAGTATTTCCCAACCAGTGTACCTCCAGCTGTTGCAAAACTACAACTCCCAGCATGCCCGCACAACCAAAGGCTGTCCGGGCATGCTGGGAGTTGTAGTTTTGCAACAGCTGGAGGCACACTGTTTGGGAAACACTGCTCTAATGCTACATCAGTGGGTGAGATCTTCTTCAGTCATCGATATGTATTGACTGTAAGGCTGCGTTCACACTGGCAGAAAAGCTGTGTCCTTCCCGTAAATATTATATTCATTGGGTAGGTTGTGAAACTTGCCATTTACACTCTGTTAAAAACAAAGTGTTCTGAAATGTACTTGTACAGTATGGCGCCACCTTGTGTTTAAAGTGTATAGTAATGTGCACGTCCACCTAGGAGAGCAGGTGGACACACATGCTCGGTCCCACTCCTCACAGCTGGGTATCTGTATAGTGATCCTCTGCTCACTTATAGGAATAGCTTTCAGTTCTGCTGGTCAGGAAGAAGCAGAGCCTCAGCAGCGTGTCAGTGTACCTGAGAGGGGAGATAGAAATGGTATCGTCAGCTGCCAGTGGGGGAAAATAGTGATTGTGTCCAGAGCCTTCCTCAGCAGCACCACAGGGGACACACTGGGTCAAAATAGATAAGGTACAAAGGTACTTTGTATGATAGAGACATGTGAGAACCCCTTTAAGAGGGTCTAGTGGACTCCGTGGAGAAGAAGACGTTTGGAAATGGATCCAGCACAGAAGTCATGAAGAGGAAGCCATGATTTCATTTTTGCTTTTTTAGGCTGTTTATTGCTGACTTTATGTAGGTGTATATCGGTATTGTGCATGCTTGTGATGGTTAAATTAATAATGTGGGGTCTATGGTACGGTACATAGGTTAATTAAGGGGTATTTTAGTGAAAAAGAAAAAAGTTTTTATTTTTGCAATATCGTTATTTATAGTATATAAGGCCAAAAAAAGACATCTGTCCATCCAGTTCGGCTTGTTATCCTGCAAGTTGATCCAGAGGAAGGGGGAAAAAAACAAACAAACTGTGAGGTAGAAGCCAATTTTCCCCACTTTAGGGGAAGTTTCTGCCAGGATTCGAACTCACAACCTTCTGGATTAGAGGCAAGGTACTTAACTACTCAGCTATAATAGCTTATTATAAGCTACATATATGTTTATAACAATGTAACAATTTTACATAGAACTTTTCTCTGATACTTATAGACCTTTAGGAATGACAGCCCTGGGCACTTGTTTTGATAATGTATTGCTGAGATGATGTCACTGTATGACCTGTGTGCTCATCTACTATAACATGAAAGAATAATGCCAACTCTAGCAATCATGTCATCAGCGAATTTAAGCAAACGAAGTTGAATTAGATCCAAAGTTTAGGAAAAGTCTGATTCACCGCAAAGCCGAATTTCCTCGCACTTCGTGGACAACAAATCGATTTTTCCTAAAATGGTGACTGAAAATAAAAAAAATTATACTCACCTCCACCACTTGCTCGCGGAGAGGCCGTCCGCTTCCATCTTGATTGAAGAAAACCTGTAGCGAGTGTGAAGAAGTCACTATGTGATCATGCTACTTGCTCGCGGTGACATCATCATGCTCGCTGCAGGTGGGTTGTCTTCAATCAAGATGGGAGCAGATGGGGTGGAGGTAAGAATATATATATTTTTTAACATCAGATTAACCCCCTGAGCACCAAAATGTCAGTCTCAAATGCTGCAATCAGTGTTGAGCACGGCATCTGAGGGGTTAAATGTCGGGAGTTGGGCACGATCGTATTGAATTTCTTGGTGAAGTTTTGCACTTTGATAATCACAGGTTTGCGGTACTGTGACTATGCATTACAGACATCAGTGCCCAAAAATCACTTTTACAGGGGCAGGGGCAGACTGGCCATAGACCCTACAGGGAATTTCCATGTGGGCTGAGGTCCGCTTTCTTGTATCACTTCCGGCACCTGTTTAGGTATATATAGTCGCACTCTGTAACCATGCAATATCCTGACGAAGGTGACAGATCGTCACCGAAACGTGTTGCTATTTTATTGTATTTCTTAATAAAACATCCTTCTTTGGGGTCCTCCGGTGCAGCGCACCCTATTTTATTTTCTGCTCACTAGCAATCTCCTCCACGTGGTCCTTCTGGCGTCATCTGAGACCCGTCCAGCTACGGGTGCAGTAGCAGGGCATCTCTTCGCTCTTCTCTAGAGATGTGCCTAGCCTTATCCTGAAGGTACTGTGTGTATTATCCTGTACTGTGACATCACTGTGTGTATTATCCCTGTACTGTGACATCACTGTGTGTATTATCCCTGTACTGTGACATCACTGTGTTTATTATCCCTTTACTGTGACATCACTGTGTTTATTACCCCTGTACTGTGACATCACTGTGTGTATTATCCCTGTACTGTGACATCACTGTGTTTATTATCCCTGTACTGTGACATCACTGTGTATATTATCCCTGTACTGTGACATCACTGTGTTTATTATCCCTTTACTGTGACATCACTGTGTTTATTACCCCTGTACTGTGACATCACTGTGTGTATTATCCCTGTACTGTGACATCACTGTGTTTATTATCTCTGTACTGTGACATCACATGTGTATTATCCCTGTACTGTGACATCACTGTGTGTATTATCCCTGTACTGTGACATCACTGTGTGTATTATCCCTGTACTGTGACATCACTGTGTTATTATCCTTTACTGTGACATCACTGTGTTTATTAGCCTGTACTGTGACATCACTGTGTGGTATTATCCTGTACTGTGACATCACTGTGTGTATTATCTCTGTACTGTGGACATCACTGTGTTTATTATCCCTGTACTGTGACATCACTGTGTGTATTACTCCCTGTAATGTGACATCACTGTTGTTATTATCCTCTTTACTGTGACATCACTGTGTGTATTATCCCCTGTACTGTGACATCCACTGTGATGTCTTATCCCTCTGTTACTGTGACTATCACTGTGTTCATTCTCCTTGTACTAGTGACATCCCTATGTTATATTATCTCTGTACTGTGACATCACATGTGTTTATTATCCCAGTAGCTGTGACATCACTGTGTTTATTATCTCTTGTACTGTGACATCACTGTGTGGATTATCTCTGTACTGTGACATCACTGTGTTTACTTATCATCTATACTTGTGACATCACTTGTGTTTACTATGTCTGTACTGTGACATCAGCTGTGTGTATTATCTCCTGTACTGTGACATCACCCTGTACTGTGACATCACTGTGTATTATCCCTGTACTGTGACATCACTGTGTTTATTATCCTGTACTGTGACATCACTGTGTTATTATCCTGTACTGTGACATCACTGTGTATTATCCTGTACTGTGACATCACTGTGTTTATTATCCTGTACTGTGACATCACTGTGTTTATTATCCTGTACTGTGACATCACTGTGTATTATCCCTGTACTGTGACATCACTGTGTTTATTATCCTGTACTGTGACATCACTGTGTTTATTATCCTGTACTGTGACATCACTGTGTTATTATCCCTGTACTGTGACATCACTGTGTTATTATCTCTGTACTGTGACATCACTGTGTATTATCCCTGTACTGTGACATCACTGTGTATTATCCTGTACTGTGACATCGTGTTTATTATCCCTGTACTGTGACATCACTGTGTTTATTATCCTGTACTGTGACATCACTGTGTATTATCTCTGTACTGTGACATCACTGTGTTTATTATCCCTGTACTGTGACATCACTGTGTATATTATCCCTGTACTGTGACATCACTGTGGGTATTATCCCTGTACTGTGACATCACTGTGTGTATTATCTCTGTACTGTGACATCACTGTGTGTATTATCCTGTACTGTGACATCACTGTGTGGTATTATCCCTGTACTGTGACATCACTGTGTGTATTATCTCTGTACTGTGACATCACTGTGTGTATTATCTCTGTACTGTGACATCACTGTGTGTATTATCTCTGTACTGTGACATCACCTGTGTGTATTATCTCTGTACTGTGACATCACTGTGTGTATTATCTCTGTACTGTGACATCACTGTGTGTATTATCTCCTGTACTGTGACATCACTGTGTGTATTATCCCTGTACTGTGACATCACTGTGTGTATTATCTCTGTACTGTGACATCACTGTGTGTATTATCCCTGTACTGTGACATCACTGTGTTTATTATCTCTGTACTGTGACATCACTGTGTGTATTATCTCTGTACTGTGACATCACTGTGTGTATTATCCTGTACTGTGACATCACTGTGTGTATTATCTCTGTACTGTGACATCACTGTGTGTATTATCTCCTGTACTGTGACATCACTGTGTGTATTATCTCTGTACTGTGACATCACTGTGTTGTATTATCCCTGTACTGTGACATCACTGTGTGTATTATCTCTGTACTGTGACATCACTGTGTGTATTATCTCCTGTACTGTGACATCACTGTGTGTATTATCCCTGTACTGTGACATCACTGTGTGTATTATCTCTGTACTGTGACATCACTGTGTGTATTATCCCTGTACTGTGACATCACTGTGTGTATTATCTCTGTACTGTGACATCACTGTGTGTATTATCTCTGTACTGTGACATCACTGTGTGTATTATCTCTGTACTGTGACATCACTGTGTGTATTATCCCTGTACTGTGACATCACTGTGTGTATTATCTCTGTACTGTGACATCACTGTGTGTATTATCTCTGTACTGTGACATCACTGTGTGTATTATCCCTGTACTGTGACATCACTGTGTGTATTATCTCTGTACTGTGACATCACTGTGGTATTATCTCCTGTACTGTGACATCACTGTGTGTATTATTCCTGTACTGTGACATCACTGTGTGTATTATCCCTGTACTGTGACATCACTGTGTGTATTATCCCTGTACTGTGACATCACTGTGTGTATTATCCCTGTACTGTGACATCACTGTGTGTATTATCTCCTGTACTGTGACATCACTGTGTGTATTATCTCTGTACTGTGACATCACTGTGTGTATTATCCCTGTACTGTGACATCACTGTGTGTATTATCTCTGTACTGTGACATCACTGTGTTTATTATCTCTGTACTGTGACATCACTATGTGTATTATCCCTGTACTGTGACATCACTGTGTGTATTATCTCTGTACTGTGACATCACTGTGTGTATTATCCCTGTACTGTGACATCACTGTGTGTATTATCTCTGTACTGTGACATCACTGTGTGTATTATCCCTGTACTGTGACATCACTGTGTGTATTATCTCTGTACTGTGACATCACTGTGTGTATTATCTCTGTACTGTGACATCACTGTGTTTATTATCTCTGTACTGTGACATCACTGTGTTTATTATCTCTGTACTGTGACATCACTGTGTGTATTATCCCTGTACTGTGACATCACTGTGTGTATTATCCCTGTACTGTGACATCACTGTGTGTATTATCCCTGTACTGTGACATCACTGTGTTTATTATCTCTGTACTGTGACATCACTGTGTGTATTATCTCTGTACTTTGACATCACTGTGTGTATTATCCTGTACTGTGACATCACTGTGTGTATTATCCCTGTACTGTGACATCACTGTGTGTATTATCTCCTGTACTGTGACATCACTGTGTTTATTATCCCTGTACTGTGACATCACTGTGTGTATTATCTCCTGTACTGTGACATCACTGTGTGTATTATCCCTGTACTGTGACATCACTGTGTGTATTATCCCTGTACTGTGACATCACTGTGTGTATTATCTCTGTACTGTGACATGCTAGTTCTTACACCCCACAGGCTCTCTTCCCCGTCCTGTCTTTTCAGGATAAGGGCTCATGCTCATGCTGCGGTCCGCATACAGCAGTTGCGCAATACATGGGTGACTAACCGTGTGCATTCCGCATCACGGATGCGGACCCACTCACTTGAATGGGTCCACAAATCCAGAGATGCGGTGCAGAAGCACGGATCGGAACCCCACGGAAGCACTTCGGAGTGTTTCTTGCCGTGCCTCCGCACCATAAAATAGTAGAGCATGCACTACTACGGACCGTAGGATGCGGATCGCGGACCCCATTCAAGTCGGTGCCCGTGAATTGCAAACCGCGATTTGCACAGAGCCCTTACATTCGTGGACATGAGCCCTTATTGGAAGTTAAAGTCCCTACTGGTGAATAACCCCATCAGACGGCCTCAGTGGAGGACGCAGGTAGTGAAGAGCCCGATGGTGTACAGGAGAGGAGGCGATGAGACCCCCGGACACAGATTTCATTTTGCATTCATATTCTAAATTGCACTGGAGAAATGACAGCTGGAAGCTGATTACTGGTGATGAGCCGCACCACAAACCTCTCCCAATACATTCAGTAGAAAGGCAAAACTGGCACAGAATTGAGAAAGATGTCCTGCCCAAAAATATATGCAGTATATGTTTTAGCAAATTTTCTTCAGCCCGATTATCCGATGGTCCGGCACCCTCAAGACTACAATAATTCCTTAAGTCTAATATTATCTGGAAAGAAGAAGGTTTTTATATATTGGTAATAAAAACATATAAAGAGCCCTTCAGGGATCTGAAAAAAGGGTCTGTTTTATCTTCTAGAAATAGCGCCACCGCTGTCCATGGCCGGTACTGCAGCTTATCCACATTCCAAGGAATCACAATACTGGATAAGAGTGGCACAGTTTCTTAAAAAAAAATTAATCTAATCTTTGTAATCCTGCGCAATCTCTTAATAATCCAGTCTTGTTGTGATGTAATGCAGAGATGATGTCACTCTATGACAGGCATGCTCAACCTGCGGCCCTCCAGTTGTTGTAAAACTACAACTCCCAGCATTCCCGAACAGCCTACAGCTATCAGTCTACAGCAGGGCATTGTGGGAGTTGAAGTTTCACAACAGCTGGAGGGCCGCAGGTTGAGCACGCCTGGTCTATGACATCACCACTTCCCAACCAATGCACCCACCTAGTATCATTTGGAGGTGTTACTTGGGACTCCAGAACAAATATGTAGGTGCACTGTTCATGGCACTGCTGCCTGTTAATGTAGCAGAGGAGCCTCTGGGCCCCTTTATGCAAAAGGGACCACAGCAATCGCTAAGGCATCACCCGTCATTACATCATCCCATAAGCAGAAGAAGAAGGATTCAGGCTAGTTTGATCAAAACAGCTCCTGCAGAGATAAGGGGCTGCATGGCAGCTGCTTGTCATCTCCGACCTATAGCCAACTCCAAATTTAGCGGCAGTCCCTGTTTTCTTGCACTGGGCAGGTTCATGTAAATGTGGTCACAAGGGGGTGTATCTGGAAATCCCAGACAAATGGGTCCTGGCTGACAAAATTTTGTATCCAAAGGAGTGTAATCAGGAAACTTAGGATGAGCATCTTTTCTACCGGCCATACTAGTGTCCCAGTTATGTCTGCTTCTCGAAGAGCCAATATGGCTTCCTCGGGGGTTGTCCTCCATCTTTCTTACAGCTGTACTGGAGAAAAATATATCAGAGATTCAGAAAACTGAGTGACAACCCTTCTGGCAGCTGAAATTGTGGCCACATTGGTTGTCACCAGAGCCGTTATTGAAGTAGATGGGCCCCAGTGCAAAATCTGTGGCCCCTACCTAGTATATGCCACTTATAATGCTGGTGTGTTCTCATAGGACTGAGCATCCATTAGGGCCCATATGTATCTGATACCCCCGCAGGCCTTACAGCTATACCCTTGATTCCCACCCAGCTTTCCCAGGAACAGATGTAGAAATGATATACGAAATGCCCGTATTTCCCTGTACCTTAGACATTGCCTCCTGTTCATCCTCTTCACACGCCTGCGCTGCACTTACCTGTATGTCACGGATAGAAAAATGAGGACGTGCTGCGAGCATTACCCCGGAGGAATAACGTGTGGGATTTCTACAGGATTTTGATGCTTTGTTGTTTTTTAACTATTTTTGAAAATAAAATCTTACATGACCTATTCGCAGCTTCGAGATTAAAATAGTCCACGCTAAATCTCACAAGGACGGCGTTATTTTAGTCACAAGCCAGAACCTGCAATAACTCACCCGGCGTTCTGCTGTATACATGGTGTTACAATGCAGGTCAGCCGCCAAACCGCATTGTGCGCTTTCTACTTAAAGGGACAGATTCAAGAAAATAATAGAACAAAAACTAGGATAAATAAATAAATAAAATAGAAATAGTCCGTAGGGCTGCAAAGAAAACGCATGTATTCATTGAAGAGCATGGAGATGACAGAGCACCCTCAGCTCAAGAAGACTCCACCCCTTATTCCTCAGGGGCGGGAACCTGCAGAACTCTCCTCCTCCACGAGCAGCACTATATGAGTAACAAAAGATAATGGGTAACTAGTATTCTGTCCTGTTTTAGGGGTGGGGTATTGGCTTCTGGAGCTGTTGTCATGGTGCCCCCTGTCTACAGTGCATGGTATGACATGATTATGATATGATTTATAAAAAAAAGTAATAGGTAGAAGAATATAAAAGTGTTTAGTTTTAGATGTGGGAGCATTGAGCATTTTCATTGAAAGACTTCCACCCCCCCTCCCCCCCAAAATAATAATAATATTTTTTTGAAAAGACTATGGTGATTAAGAATGGGCAGAAGAAGAAAGCTAAATGCACTCAATGGCTCTGAAGACACCAACATTGAACCTTTTCAGTACCCTAGACCACCAGGGATATAACTACTTACCTCTTCAGTACCCTACACCACCAGGATGTGCACATTAACTCCTTAACTACCCAGGGCCCCAACTGTTGTTACTATTGATTACCCTAGCCTACCAAGATTCAAATATTAACCCCTCCAAACCCATACAAAGCCCTTCACCACTAGAAATGTATCAATGAACCTATTAATTCTTTAAACCCCTTTACTACTTTAGACCACCAGAGATGGTGTCTTTAGAACCCTACCAGTGATGTAACTGTTATTTCCTTCCGACCCCTAGACCCACAGAGATGCGTTCTTAGACCTATTCAGGGCATATATCATGACCTTACTGAGGGGGGCACAACAGCTGGAATCTGTAGAGGAAAATGAAAGGCCGGGCTCCTTTACTACTCTAGACCACCAGGAATGTACCTATTTCCTATAAATGTATTAATTACCCTAGACCCCAAAATGTACTAATTACCCCCTTCCTTTTCTAGACCCCCAGGGGCATGAGAACCTCTTCACCACCCTAGTCCACCAGGATAAACCTATATAGGCATTTCTACCCTTATAATGCCACTGATATACCCACTAAACCCTGCACCACTAACAATTTACCCATTAACCTATTATTCCCTAGACCACCAGGCATATTACCATAAACCACTCTAGTTCACCACGGACGTACCTCTTAATGCCTTTACTACCCTAGACTACCAGTGATGTACTTGTTATCCCCCTTACATCCCTAGAGCACTAGGGATGCAATCCGTTAACCCTTTCAAGCCATTGATAGTGGCCATTGCAGAGTGCAGCCCCCTTACAACGTGTGTTCGCTGTTACCTCCCCTGCCTCTTACATATTCAAGGTGGTCTTCTCTGCCCCTAGCGATGTGGCTGTCCAAACTAAGCAGGACACTGCCCAGCAAGCTCGCCGTCGGCAGTGCTTTCCTAGTCGGTTATTAGGAGTCATTAATAACTAAGCCCATTGGGAAACTGGTTTCACTATAATTTCCTTTTAATCACTCTCTACATAAAACCAGTTCGGCAGAAGTTCACATTGTGTCCAGGCATGAATGTCAATCAGTGCGCAACAATGTAACTTTGCAACTACAGCAATGGACTCCTGCCGGACGTGTCTTCATTAACCCTTTCACAGCTGCTAATGTCAGGGAAGGAGCCATTCAGCTGTAATGGACATGACACAGAGATGTAATGAGCTGTCATTTTAAAGAGCTATAGGAAACCTTGACTCCCCCGTGGACGCTGGCGATGTTTCCACAAGTGGGAAACTTGTCTTTATGGTGTCATCGGTGAATCCGTAGTGTTGTTAACCCCTCATGTGCCACATGTATTGTATTGAGAAACGGCATCCTTATGTCTGCATGTTATGGAGCAACAAGAGCATAAGGCAAAGCGCCATATTTAAAATAGCACCTACCAGTGGCCATTTGGCTCCAGGAGAAGTATATAGTGGGCTCAGCATGCATGTTGGTACTTGCATCCCTGGATCCGATGAAAGCTGTAATGGCACCGGACGGGGTTAAAAGCAGAGTGACCCTGGCGTGCATGCTGTACCTGCGCTCCCTGGACTTTGTGTGGCTGTCGTGGCCCATAACAGGTAGGAACTAGTGTTAGGGACCACTCATTAAGGCGACCTTGACGTGGCGAGTGGCTTATTACGCTTTGGCCAAAATGTACACCAATGCCTTATTCAACATCCAGCATAAAGGCAGGGCAGAGTGCGATTGCATTTGTGTTATTGCGTTTGTATCCATATTTAAAAAGCGTCCAACAAAAGTTGCGCGTTTTTTGCGCAAGCTACTCTTTGTGCAGAAATGTGCGACTTTATTGCAATTTTCTTTCCCCCTTTTAAAAAACGTGGTCGGGGCTACTGGGAGGTGAAATACCTTAATGTGCGCTAGAACCTGGACTGGAAGTATGACATGCACGCCACGTCTCCGGTCCAGCGGGGACCAAAATCTCGCCGATGGAATCAGGGTGCTGGTCAGGGGGGTAGCTAAAGGCTCATGGGACCTGGTGCAAGAGCTTAGCTTGGGCCCCCCTTCCCTCAGTGCACATAGCCTTCGTAGTGCCTGAAGCAAAAATGAAAACGGCAACCCCTCTCAATGCCAAATTTTTGACCTAACCCCTTCCTCTCCAGCCAGAGGTGTAACTTGACCTGCTTGCATTTACTATAATACCGGTATCTTCTTAAGCTGCATAAGAGTCTTTAGAACCCCTCAGGCTCCTGGGCCCGGTAGTGACTGCCCCATAGTTATGCCCCATGTGACGGTGACAGGTGAGTCTTTTTTTTTTTTAACCCCTGCAGCCTGCCTGGCCACCTGAAAAGGGTCTCAGAGAACCCCTTTAACACTTTCCCTTAAATGTCATATGTGTTTCAGTCTGATAATCCAGACCGTCTGCTAATCCGGCATCTCTCATGTCTGGTTAAAGTGACATTCCTCTTAGGCCGTTGTGCGGCCGTTCCGTGCATTGGGGACCGCAACATCCCTGCAGCGGGCCGGACCCATTCAACGTGAATGGGTCTGTGGTCTGTCCTCACCGCCAAAAAATATGACATGTCATATTTATTTGCGGTGCGGAACAACGGAAAGAAACACCACGGAAGCGCTCCGTATTACTTCCGGTGTTCCGTTCCGTAACTCCACTCCACATCTCCGGAATTGCGGACCCATTCAAGTGAATGGGATCACATCCGTGATGGAGGGTGCACATGGCCGTGGCCGTGGATTGCCGACCCGCCGTTTGCGGGCTGTAATACGGCCACGGCCGCCCAACGGCCGCGTGCATGGGGCCTTAGATATGTACCTATAGTTTACCCGTGGAATGTTCCTACTTCTCTCTGCTGTATTTAGCAGCGTGCAGGAAAATAATCCCCCCTCCCATGGAACTCAATGGGAATGACTCTGTGGGAGCCGTTGGATTCATCTTCCAAAGAACCACAGACCTTGGAAAGAAAAATCGCTCAGAAAGCTGTTGTATTTTCCTCTGCTGCCTACTACATTTATGGAAAAATATTTTCCCTTTGCCCAAGTGTCACTCCGAACTGCTAAGAGTGGCAGGTCTCCCAGATCTTCCAGCCAAGCTCCCGCTACATGGTCTGCTCTAGTATTAGCACTCCCATCATCAGCCTACTTAGGTGCCTCTGATCTCTGCCTCACTTTACGTGTTTTCCGTCAAAAGGAATCTATCAGCAGTTTTAACAATGCAAAACTGCAGACTGCACTAGGCCTGGGGTCTCGGGAGAGCAGGGCAAACATACTTTTATGGAGCTTTCATTATCAGGAGTGGTGAAAACATGAAATGTTATCCTGTCGGATTCTGATTTCCCAAGCGTCCTCTAGGTGGACCTTCACTGTGAAGTGCTCTCTGCATTGATCTGCTACAAAGCCTCTCCCCATTGCTCTGAGTGACAGCTTTAATATCCAACCAGAAGACCAATACAGCTAATAGAGGAGACAGCCCTGAACTGGCATGAATGACATCATCGTACCAGGTGCAGTGACATCACTGTTCATCTCTGCAATAATCTGCTCTACTTTATAGCTTCAGCCATGGTCCACCACTAGGCCTCATTGTCGGCCTAATGACTGTCCACATATATCCAGCACCTATCATGGTGACCTCATTAACACAAGGAAATTCTGAAAGGTCTATTTTTTCTGGGAAGATTTGGTGAAATGAGATCCAGGAGATTAGAGGCTGTCATATGAAGAAGAGACCTGGTCTGAATCTAGACTTCAGTGTCATGTGAGCGTGCATAGTTTCAGCTCCAGTGAATAGACGGACGCACCGAGGATGAGTCTTCTGCAGGAAGATACCTGCTGGGTCTTGTCTGCCAGTGTTGGACTCATGAATGAATACACAACAACCCAATCAATCAAGCAGTGTTTGCTTTCGCCCCGGGTTTAGGTGAGGTCTGGTATGAAATGACCATACCTGTCAAGTATGCAGCATTTATAGCCAAGAAAATGTCTGAGGGTGAGAAAATACTCTGCGGGCTTGTGGAGGCTGGTGGTAGGCTGATTGCAGCTTTCTTCTTCCCAAGAGCAAAAGTCAGGCTCCTACCAGGCTTGTGGACCTATACAATCTTATAGTTTAGAGAGGACTCCTATGTGTGTTGGCAGGAGAGCTGCATTATTACAGAGCATCATGCAGGCATTGTGTCACTCCAACAGAAAGTTAAGGTGGCCATATATCTTCAATAGCAGCCAACAGCTGTTTTGGCCCAAACCCATGATGTGTTCATCGACGTGTATGACTCCTCTAGCAGTTGCTTATCTCTTCTCAGAAAAAAGTATCGGGCATGTAAAATTCAATATGCCCCATCCTTCTTTCCAGTGACGTCATCAGAACACCCCTAAAAACATAAGATCATCGAGGAGCCTTGCCAAAATTGGCAAATTTAGCTAACTCTACTCTAATGAGTATGGGCACCTTTAAGATCGACCACCAAGGAGACAGTCAGTGTGAATTAGTAGTCTTCTAATTTATCACTGATGTTGTGGACTACATGTGCAACCATGCTTTGCCCTGCTTGAGGAAATCAACAATGGATACTTCAAATTGTCGTTGACCTCAGCTCCTGGTAAGTGGAAGACCTACCAGAAAGAGTTTTCTGATGGTATAAATAACGTAAATGGACCCAGACGAGGTTCTGGTTGGATAAAGCAACAAACCTATCAATAGGAGTTGGGGTAGAAAAGTGAGAACCCTTCCTATTTTAGACCTCATGTGGTTGATGAACTGAGTGACAAACTTATGGTATGGTTTTCAAGAACTAAGAAGTTATAGGGCATCTAGACTCACCAACATTCGAGAAGCCACTAAAGCTGGCCATATACTTGTCTTGTCCACAGCTACTATTCCCGACTTCACCATGGGTAGAGGGGATGGAGTCCACACCAGATAGGTCTGGGACAAAGAATCCAGCATATTGAAATCTAGTATGACCAATTATTCTATCCCCCATCAGGGAAGGGTCCAAACACCTCCTTAAACATTAGGTCTGGTTCTGCCAACATGTGTGCAATATGTATGTCCAGCTTAAGGTTGCACCTGGGGTTGGCTACATTTCCATTCACCAATCACCAATTCAATGGATAGGGAATAACTGCTAAATAGGTGGTGGTCTGACTGCTGGGACCCCAACGATCACAAAAACAGAGGTCCTGTATCATCTTTTGAATCAAGCACTGGTCAAATATACGCACCACCAGTCCGTACAAGGAGGATAACTGTTCAAGGCATAATGTGTGGAGGGGTATTGTGTATGATCAGCCAGCTCTACATTCAAATGGAGGAGACGGGCCTTCTGTTCTCATGATCGGTGGAAGCCCATCAGTCGGAACCCCCCCAACCAGTGGATTGGGAATAACTAGTTGTGACCAGAATAGCTCTTTAAGTACAACACTACTGGCATACAAATCAGGGGTATAGCTATTGATTGGCTCATTGGGTGTCCTACATGCCAATTTTCCTTGGTTAGGGAATTTTGATTCAGGACCAGGGTAGCAAATGGAACCTTGACCCAGTGGTGGAAGGTGCACAGGGAGACCAACCCAAGGGTCACTTTTCTTAATGAGGGTATGCAGGGCAGCCAGAAGAAAAAGGTAATAGCTAATTTTATTATTATGGTATTGATCTCCTGCAGACCTCAACAACATCCTTTCTCTTTCATCAAGGAAAGGCTGACGCCATCATCTCTGATTTCCAAATCTGGAGGCTAAAAAAGACAGCGAGGAACCACTGGTGAAAAGAATGCAGACAAAAAAAAAAGATGTAAAACTAGCTGCAAAGACTACGACAATAATGTCTGGAGGACCTAGCATATGGCACGTCTGATAAACTATTGGATTTCACCTCCGTAAAGTTGAAAATTATATGTTAGTGGAGGAAAAAGGGCCAAGTTTATTAATGCAGCGAAATAGAAGCTTTGCTTGTGCCCAAACGCGAATCATTCGACACCAGATGTTGACGTTACCATCCAGATTGAAGGTGATGATAGCTGTCGCTTCCGATCTGCTGCAAATTCATCCTTCTGCTGCAACTGATAGGTGTTTATGTGGCCTGATTTTGCAGGACAGAAAGGGCCTCAACGTGTACTTTGGTTGGATTTGTAAATGCAGTCATCGCTCACAGCCAATGCACCAAGGACATCGTCCATTTGGCCAAACTCATCTATCATGTCCATGCACATTAGGTTCTTGGCTGCTTCCACTAAAAACGTGGGAATTGGCTGACAATAATCTAATATATATAAAGATCTTAAGACCCAAAGATCTAGTAGAAGACATCTCAATTGAAAACCAATGCTTTCCATTAGGATCTGCGTGCCGGACCCTTCTCTGCCCGATATCATCTGTCAAGGGAGAGTTGGGAGTTCTCCATGCACATTAGATTCTTGGCAGCTTCCACCAAAAATGTGGGTTTGGCTGACAATAGTCTAATATACATGAGGACCTTAAGACCAAAAGGTCTAGTAGAAGACATCTCAATTGGAAGTCATTAAAGTCTAATGTGTCTTGGTTGATATATAATTAATCTATTAGAACATATACCTCCAACAAAAGTAGATACCCACAGATGGACGGTGGTCTATCATAATTGTTTCCACTGGTGGATCCAAGGTAACCTAGACCAAGATGATCCAAGTGCTAGGGCCCCAAAGTCCATAACAGGCAGATCAAATTTTACCATACTCCACATTGCAAAGTGACCCCTCTGTTATATGAACCCCTTTAGAATAGTGAGAGTTTCAGCTGTTTTCTCTTGGATGGTAACTTTTAACTCGGAGAATGTTTGAGAAAGCCACAGAGCTAATGGGAACCAGGCAGATAAAATGAAGTTTAAAGCAGGAATTCCTAGGCGAAGGCTTCCAGCGTGTGAGGTCTGGGTGAGTCACGAACTGCCACAGATAGCATTGGTAAGAAAAGCTTCAGACTGCAAAACTTGGCATAGGAAAATTGAGTCCAGGTTTCAGCCTTTTCCTGGGGTAATCAGCCAGTAAGACCATCGTAACGCAAATACAATCACTCCAAGGCAACACTTTTTTTTTTCCTCTCCCATGTGTTAACCCTTCTTTGCCAGGAATGTTTTTAGATTTGATTTTCGCAGCAAAGGGGTGTACTACCGTAGGATCTCTGTGTTATGTAACACGGCCCCAGGCGTCTATAGCTCGGTATCAATCACCACATTATTATTAGACATGGAAGCGCTGCCAATAATACCCTATTTTAATATTTCAAGCGCCTCGTAGATTGAGATTACTGAAAGATTGCTTATTTTCTGCATGGCATGTATAGCTTGTTGTGCTACCACCAACTGAGATGGATATAAACTTCTCATTACATGAAGAAAATATAGAACAGAAATATACGGATAAAATTTCAGGCTAAAATTGGTGTTGCATCTGTGAAAAAAAAGAGTTGAATGTAATTTTTGTATCGAGAATTTTTTTACCACTTCTGCGTGGTCCTGTGAAAACATGGTGTAATTCTAGACTTCATTAAGTCAACTTTAAATATTTCCATTATGCTTCTGAAACATCAACCCAATCCAGCTACATAAGACTAAAGATCTCCAAAAAGTTCAGGCTGCCATTTTGGATACGGTAGGATCTATCCGACACATCCATTGGCTTCTTCTGGATGATAAGCATTGGTTCTTGGGTCATTAAGTTTTCCATAACCTGGGCAAAGAGTTAATTTTCTGGCCATGTCCTGTATCTAAATATCCTGTCCCAGGCTTAGAGACTCGTTAAAAGAGACTCGGTAAAAGCATAGCTGGGAGCTTATTAGGGATGTTTAAAGGGCTTGGTTGCATTGTCCAAAAGTGGACATCTGTGTAACATATTTTCTGTGTTCTGCTAAGGTTCTCTGCTCTATTCCTCTCTTCATGATACTCCTCACAGCATAAAGCTGCCAAAATCACTCTATTATTGGTGGAACCCTTCTAGCTTCTCTGATTCCAAGAATAAAGGAATAAAGGATCTAAGGTCCCTTAGGGTATGGCCACGTGGTCAGTTTTCTGCGTGCAGTTTGCAAAGCCAAAATCAGAAGTGATCATAAAAGGAGAGAAAGTATAAAGGGTAGATACAACTTCTCATCTTTTTTGGATTCATTCCTGGTTTTGGCTTCTAAAACTGCTGCAGGAAACCTGACTGTGTGGCCATACCCTTAGGCTCATTTTCGATGCCTTTCCATTTCTGGCCCAGTGCTGACTCTATAGTAGTATGGCAACATCTCTATTAAAGTGAAAGGAGATTTATTGCAGTTTCTACCTAGTATCAGTATCAAGAGTAGCAGTTGTGTAGGTGAACATCTGCCATGATTCATTCTCCGAGTCGATGAGTTTCCATTGGTTAGACCACCACCTGGTCAGACATGTCTAGTGTCATAACAATACCCTTTATGATTTCAATTTGTAATCTCCCACAACAAATTCTCTTCGACCCTACCATTGGTTTCTCATTAAAATTGCGCCTCTCATGGGTGGGATATATTTTAGGTGAACAATCAGTTCTTGAAGTCGATGTGTTGAAAGCAGGAGAAAAGATCAAGAGTAGGGATCTGATTGACTATTGAGGGAGACGAGGGAGATGACTTCATCAGAACATCTCCAATGATCGGTTGGATTTTTCTCGCATGGAGTGGCTAGTACCTACTGAAAGTGGATGGCTTGCTGTGTATGTGTCACTTACCTGGGGAGGTGATGGCACCAGGTGTACTATGGGAAGAAGAAGGCCTGGTCTGATGAATAATCTTTACATCATGTGGGCAGCTGAGTGCATGAGTGTCACATGAAGTTGCAAAAAGTTGACTAGTAGGCAAACCGTTGGCAGGCAGTGTGATTCTCTGGGCAATGTTCTGCTGGAAACCTTAGATCCTGGCATCATTTGATGTGACATGTACCACCTACCTAACCATTGTACAGGCAAGTACCTTCCTGTACGGTGGCTCAGTGGTTAGTGCTGGGGACTTGCAGCACTGGGGTCCTAGGTTCAAATACACAAATCTGCATGGAGTTTGTATGTTCTCTCTGTGTTTGTGTGGGTTTCCTCTGGGTTATCTGGTTTCCTTCCACCCTACAGACTTGATGCTAATGTCTGTAAAGCTCTGTGGAATATAGCGGTGCTATATAAGTGCATAAAATGAATGAATCATGGTATATATATGTTGCACTTTATGTATCACATTGAGCTTGATAAAGACTCACAGAGTTGAAAAGTTGCTTGTCCGGTTGGAATAAAAGCGATAACTGTTTTGGAAGACATTGGAGTGCCGCGGTTCCTTCTTTATACATTCTGAATCATGGCATTGGGACCCCCTAATGTCAGTACCCTCTCTCAGCAGGATAATGCCCTGACCACTTCAAAAACTGTCCAGGAAAGAGGAACATGACAAAGAGACCAAGATGGTGACTACTTGTCTCCAAATTCCCAGATCTCATCTGTGGGATGTGCTGGAAGCTATGAAGGCCGAACCTAGGAAATTGCAGGATCTGCTGCCAGATACCACAAGACAAGTCAGTCCTTGTTTTGGGCCTACACAATATTAGGCAGGTGGTTTTAAAAAGGTTGCACCGGATTTATTTTTTCTAAATCCCTCCCCCCGGTCAGTAGGACCTATGAAGTGAAACTTACCTGCTCCCCACAAATCAGCAGCTCCCGGGCTGTCTGCACTGTACCTCCGTTCCCCGTCTGTCTCCATCCACACAGACCAGGTCACATGTGCTGCTGTAGCCAATAATTGGCCTCAGCGGTAACGTGTCCCCAAGCGGCTTATGGACCCGAAGTTTTTTTACACCATATCTGGAGCCTGCTGTGTATTATTAAAATACCCAAAACTATAAAAACACATAAACGCAATGGAAAAAAAAACCATAAAAAAAAGACTTTGTCTGTAGTAAATTTCATAATGCAGTATAGACATTAACCTTATATCTGGCCACAAAAAAAAAGCACCAAAAACAGCAAATAAATAAATAAAAATACTGTGTGGGGAATATATCGTTTTTATGCACCAACTAGAGCACAAAAATTGTAATTTTGTTGCAAGTGCCATTTTGCTCCAAAATGTTTTGCATTTTTACAAACCCCCCACCGAGCCACAATTACAAAAAATGGGTGGGGCATGGGCTGACGGAGGCAGGAACCTCACGGCCAAACTCATTTATCAAGGTGTGAACCAGAACACCTGACCCGTATTAGATCAGAAACCTACACCAATCCCCCTAGCTGGTGTAAATTTATTTTTCTGGAGAACGGAAGCTCCCACCTGGTGGTGTGCAGCCAATCATTCAATGGAGGAGTGCTGCAATACCAGACGCGACCTATAGACCGGGGTGGCGCTGTTTCTGTAAGTTGCTGTTTTAGGACTAGTTCTAGGCAGAACATTCTCTCCACCAATCAAACGTGTCATTCAGATGCCTCGGAAAGTTGGGTAATCACCACATTCATTGCCTAAGGCCAGGGTTACACGATGACATTTGTCGCGCGACAAGATGGAATTTTCTGCGGCTGTCGCGACGCCATTGACTACCATTATAAAAATTGTCACGCGACACATGTTGCAGTGTAGTTGTGCCCTAAGTGTCGCGCAAATTATTGTCCTGCGACACATGTCGTCGTGTAGCCTATAGCCGCCACGTGCCAGCTACGCTAACAATATCCAGCCGCCCGCAACTAAACAAAGGGCAGTGAGTGAAATTACGTTTATTGAAGGCGGTTCAGACACTTCTGGCGATGGCTTCCGCTGCAGCGAAATCTTTAAATGGTAATAGAGAGGCAGAGAATTTCACCAGATAACTAAGACCATTGATCTCGGCTCCCCTGGGCCACACTGTCTCTGGAAGGGTTGCACGCATGGCTCGTGTCCAGATCGGCGCCCCTGCCAAAAAAAACGCTTAGCAAGTTAGCAGCCAACAAAAATGTAAGCGGGCCGCTCTGCATGTGGGAAAAAAACATAAAAAGAAGCGGCTTTTCAGCTTAATCCGACAAACGTCAGCATATGACACCAATATGAAAATGAAATAGCTGTAATTTTCAATCACATTTGAGTTCCCTGGGATTAGTGCCTGAAAAATAAAAGCTATTTAAGGCTCTAAAAAAAAAAAAACTAAAAAAACTCCATGAACGGCACTTCAAAGCCGTCTGAAGGAAGGAGACACACACGACATACACTCATTACTGGCATATCATCGATTTCTTCTAAACATCTGAACCCAGGCCGCTCCGAAAGAACCCGCTCCGTACGGCCCAGGAGGGATTGTTTTTATTTATTTTATTTTTGAATTTTTTTAGCTAATTCAATTTTGATTTGTTTTTTAAGCTTGCGCTCATTTTTTCTCCATTAGCTGGTTAAATCCACCTTTACAGGAGAAACATTTCATCTTCAGAAGGACATTATCGTATCTGATGACGCTGTGAAGACGGCAGAACCGAGGGGGAAAGTGACTGCTCTCTCTGGAGAGGGTACATGAGAGTGCGCCGTGAAGTGCATTCATGTCAGCCGGGATGTTTGATGACACGCTCTTCTAGTAGAGGGACCAGCATTCGGGTGTCGTTTGGGTTTTATATGGGATTTTGCTTCTTTTTGAGTATACTAGGTCAATGTCTAAAAAAGAAACAAAAAACAAAACAGAAAAAGTTTTCATTTCTACTTTAGACCCAATTGAAGGACAATGAGGTGGTTTAAAGATAATTATCCTCAGAGAGCCTTTTCCCCCCAAAACAAAGGACAACCCCTTTAGAATGACTCTGACAACTGCTTGACAACCTGCATATTGGACCCCTTTCACACGAGCGAGTTTTCCGCGAGGGTGCGATGCGTGACGTGAACGCATTGCACCCGCACTGAATCCCGACCCATTCATTTCTATGGGGCTGTGCACACGAGCGGTGATTTTCACGCATCACTTGTGCGTTGCGTGAAAATCGCAGCATGCTCTATATTCTTCGTTTTTCACGCAACGCAGGCCCCATAGAAGTGAATGGGGCTGCGTGAAAACCGCAAGCATCCGCAAGCAAGTGCGGATGCGGTGCGATTTTTTTTTCCGCACGGTTGCTAGGAGACGATCGGGATGTGGACCCGATCATTATTATTTTCTCTTATAACATGGTTATAAGGGAAAATAATAGCATTCTGAATACAGAATATATAGTACAATCAGTAATATCTACTCAGACTTGATAAAGTGTGAAGTTACATGTATTGCACAAAAAGTATGCGCAATCACAAAAATAATGACTGGAAATCACAAATTTATTGCGAATATTATGTGAAAAATATTGTAAAAACAAATATTGCCTATGCTGCTCATCACTAGTGGCTATATATTTGTATGTGCCAATCTCCTGAGCTCCCTCTAGTGGTGGCTGTACATATCTGTATGTAGTAATCTCCTGAGCTCCCTCTAGTGGTGGCTGTACATATCTGTATGCAGTAACCTCCTGAGCTCCCTCTAGTGGTGGCTGTATATATCTGTATGCAGTAATCTCCTGAGCTCCCTCTAGTGGTGGCTGTACATATCTGTATGTAGTAATCTCCTGAGCTCCCTCTAGTGGTGGCTGTATATATCTGTATGTAGTAATCTCCTGAGCTCCCTCTAGTGGTAGCTGTATATATCTGTATGCAGTAATCTCCTGAGCTCCCTCTAGTGGTGGCTGTATATATCTGTATGTAGTAATTTCCTGAGCTCCCTCTAGTGGTGGCTGTATATATCTGTATGTAGTAATCTCCTGAGCTCCCTCTAGTGGTGGCTGTATATATCTGTATGTAGTAATCTCCTGAGCTCCCTCTAGTGGCGGCTGTATATATCTGTATGTAGTAATCTCCTGAGCTCCCTCTAGTGGTGGCTGTATATATCTGTATGCAGTAATCTCCTGAGCTCCCTCTAGTGGTGGCTGTATATATGTGTATGCAGTAATTTCCTGAGCTCCCTCTAGTGGTGGCTGTATATATCTGTATGCAGAAATCTCTTGAGTTCCCTCTAGTGGTGGCTGTATATATCTGTATGTAGTAATCTCCTGAGCTCCCCATAGTGATGGCTGTATATATCTGTATGTAGTAATCTCCTGAGCTCCCATAGTGGTGGCAGTATATATCTGTATGTAGTAATCTCCTGAGCTCCCTCTAGTGGTGGCTGTATATATCTGTATGTAGTAATCCCTGGAGCTCCCTCTAGTGGTGGCTGTATATATCTGTATGCAGTAATCTCCTGAGCTCCCTCTAGTGGTGGCTGTATATATCTGTATGCAGAAATCTCTTGAGTTCCCTCTAGTGGTGGCTGTATATATCTGTATGTAGAAATCTCCTGAGCTCCCTCTAGTGGTGGCTGTATATATCTGTATGTAGTAATCTCCTGAACTCCCTCTAGTGGTGTTTGTATATATCTGTATGCAGTAATCTCCTGAGCTCCCTCTAGTGGTGGCTGTATATATCTGTATGCAGTAATCTCCTGAACTCCCTCTAGTGGCGGTTGTATATAACTGTATGCAGTAATCTGCTGAGCTCCCTCTAGGGGTGGCTGTATATATCTGTATGCAGTAATCTCCCGAGCTCCCTCTACTGGTGGCTATATATATGTACATTACAGACCAAAAGTTTGGACACACCTTCTCATTCAAAGAGTTTTCTTTATTTTCATGACTATGACAATTGTAGATTCACACTGAAGGCATCAAAACTATGAATTAACACATGTGGAATTTTATACATAACAAAAACGTGTGAAACATCTGAAAATATGTCATATTCTAGGTTCTTCAAACTAGTAACCTTTTGCTTTGATTACTGCTTTGCACACTCTTGGCATTCTCTTGATGAGCTTCAAGAGGTAGTCACCTGAAATGGTCTTCACTTCACAGGTGTGCCCTGTCAGGTTTAATAAGTGGGATTTCTTGCCTTATAAATGGGGTTGGGATCATCAGTTGCGTTGTGGAGAAGTCAGGTGGATACACAGCTGATAGTCCTACTGAAGAGACTGTTAGAATTTGTATTATGGCAAGAAAAAAGCAGCTAAGTAAAGAAAAACGAGTGGCCATTATTACTTTAAGAAATGAAGGTCAGTCAGTCCGAAAAATTGGATAAACTTTGAAAGTAAGGGCTATTTGACCATGAAGGAGAGTGATGGGGTGCTGCGCCAGATGACCTGGCCTCCACAGTCACCGGACCTGAACCCAATCGAGATGGTTTGGGGTGAGCTGGACCGCAGAGTGAAGGCAAAAGGGCCAACAAGTGCTAAGCATCTCTGGGAACTCCTTCAAGACTGTTGGAAGACCATTTCAGGTGACTACCTCTTGAAGCTCATCAAGAGAATGCCAAGAGTGTGCAAAGCAGTAATCAAAGCAAAAGGTGGCTACTTTGAAGAACCTAGAATATGACATATTTTCAGTTGTTTTACACTTTTTTGCTATGTATATAATTCCACATGTGTTAATTAATAGTTTTGATGCCTTCAGTGTGAATCTACAATTGTCATAGTCATGAAAATAAAGAAAACTCTTTGAGTGAGAAGCTGTGTCCAAACTTTTGGTCTGTACTGTATATATATATATATATATATATATATACACATACAGTAAGCTCTTGAGCTCCCTCTAGTGGTGGCTGCAGGATTACAATATCAACTACTTCTCTATGCAGGACATTTAGGGATAAAGCTCTGACCGCTATAAAGATAAAGTAAGAAAATGCAGAAGTGCAGAATTTTGGACAAAACAACCTTCAATGATTTCACGTTAACTGTTTGTGGTCTGATACAGATCCCCCATCTTGGTACACAGCTGTCATCTTCAAGGGTATTGGCTATGCAGCAGAGCAATCTACCTGTACATTAGAGTTCTTTGTAGTCAGACTTCCTCTTCCACCGTCCATTGATTTTCCCTGAGATTAGCATATATCATTTATTATGCATAATGCAAGCTTCAAATCTTCTACGGCTATTAACAATCCGGACGTATGATATCATTTTTACTTGTGTGGCGTCGAACCTTATCTAAGAATCTGTAAAGTATTTGAATATGTATTAGCGCCCAGATTTACAGTGCATTTGTCAGGTACATGGCTAGTGAGAAAAACTGTGAAAGTGACTTAATTAAGTAATGCGCTCCCGAAGCCATTAGCGCGGAGGGACAATGGGTTTCTATAAGCATATTGTACACTGGTGGATTGAACCATCCCATTCTAGTAAATCTCAGAAATGCACCTTTCCATTAAACTCGATGAAAGTGCGATTGATGAGTTAAACTATTAGTTGTTGAAGTGTAGAGCGAGGAACCGTCCATTCCCCTCCCTTCGTAATTGAAATCATCTCAATTCATTTCCTTTTTGGCTGAATAGGAGGCTTGTTTTCAATAGCAGAGAGATCTTTGGGGATTCCATTGAAGTTACTTGGATCAGAATAGTACATCTTAATGGACATGAATGGTATCTGTTTTCATCCATCAAAAGTTTTTTTTTATTTTTATGATTTTTTATTTTTTCTACAGTAATAACATCAACTGAGGGACCAAGGGTCTACCTAGATCTCACCTGGCAGACCTGTGCAAAACCAATGGAAAGTGGCCATGAATTTTTCCAAATGATAAACATCAGACATCCTCATTGAGGCAGATTTACTAAGCCGATTGAATATTTAGAGGGGCGGTCTAAAGAGTCTTTCAATATATCAAAGGGATTCAAGCTGGCTGATAGATTTGATGCATCATGTTGGCAGTTTACACCACTTATTGGCTGACTTATTTTACTCCAAAATTTTGGTGAAATTTTGGAGCTCACTGTTGCATCTTGAGCCACGCCCTACCCCATTAAACCAGCCCCTTTCCTGCAAGCCTCGCCCATTGTCTACAAAGGCACAAAAAAAGTGTATAATCAATGTAGTGAAAGGCCGTAGCTTAGTACATCTCGCCAAAGGTTGCTACATAAGCATTCTTCTCTTTAAAGCCCAGTATATACCACACAGTACTTCATGTGTGGGCATCAAGGCTGATCTTAGTAGAGTTATAGCTAGGCCTCCTCCACCTAGGGCAAAGAGTTAGACATTTTGTTTGATAACCCTGCCCTGTGTCTAAGAACCTTGACTAAGAAAGAGGAACTTGTTGCACATGCCCTGCTTGAACCTCCTTAGATACACCCCTTGTGCATGCTAGGGGCAAAAGCTGGATATAACTACTATGAGGGGGCACAATATGGGCATAACTACTGTGAGGGGGCCCAATGTGGGTATAACTACTGTGAGGGGGCAAATATATAAGAATATCTGCTGTGTGGGGGCACGATGTGGACATAACTACTGAGAGTGGCCCCAATGTGGATATAACCATATGAACATTGCTGGCCTGATCCTCGGACAATGTTACAGGGTCTAAAGATCAGATCCTGCAAGTTGTTGACAAAGTCTTCCAAGCCTCCTTGTGAGGTTGTTTGGAGAAGACTAGTGACTCATTAGAGTCTATGTCCTGAAGATCCCAGGTCCGGTCTTCAAGTGACCAGGTTTACTGGTCTTTATCTTTCACGTAGACCCAACATTGCTCCAAAGAAATGTCTACAATGCCTTGAAATAGTCATTGACTCTGTAGGCCAAACCCATTGTCCAGTACTGATGGTTAGAAGATGGAATTTCAGAATGGATGCCTAAGGGAATGGGCAAGCATTTTCTTAACCATGCTGTATGAATGCTCCTGTCTTACACATCACATTTTTCATTGATTACAGGATGATATCGACAGCTCCAGAAGTTCAGAAGACAAAAAACGGACAAAAACCATATTCTAAGAAAGTGAAATGACAGTGAGAAAACTTGTCAACAACCGTTCAGTCTCCTAGCAACCGACGGTGAGGAAATGATAGGAGCACACCAGACAAGCTTGTTTTCTACTGATTACCACTAAGAAAGCAGGAACGGCATCTTAACACCTGCCTTAGGGCCCTTCTGCGCCTCTCTATCCATTTCTCTAGTGTCCCACACAACCTGGGCATAGGGCCAGTAAAGAAAGCCCGGTGAAAGAAAACAAGCCCATGAGAAAGGCGGACACTTCACAGATATTCCTGTAAATACTTTGTGTGCAACAACACTGTCAAAAACACAGGGCTCTGATGGATAATGTGGATGGGCTTGGTGGTGGCCTTCATGGCAACATCATTGTTTGCCTAAGATCTTGAGATGAATGCTGTAATTCCGTGCAGGCACTGTAAGCAGAAGACTAAATGGTTGGGGACCCAGAAGAAAACTCAAAATGGGGACACTCTTGTTTATGTCATAGCACTCTGAGCTCATACAGTAGGACAACTTTTCACATTACTTGAAGGACCAAGGTTATTATTGAGGGATCTGTAAGCACAGGTGTTATTTTTTTATTTTTTTTCGGCCCCTGTGTGAAATCTGTAACAGGAACTGTCTACATTGTTCCATTTATAAGATCAGTGTCTTCCCATGTGGTAGAAGAGCCTTGCTCAGGTGCCAGAGCCCATGTGTTACTGCTACCTCTGCCCCTGCTCAGAAGGAAAATAAACCAATTATTATTGACGCACCCATGGGCAGAAGCATAACTTGAAGTTCTTGGGCCCCAATGCGAAATCTGTAACAGAACCATACCAACCATAAGCCATTTGTAAACTCTGTGTCTTCATATGTGGTGGAAGAGTCTTCATCAGGCACCAGAACCCATGTGAGATTGCTACCTCTGAACCCACTATAGCTTCTCCCCTGGCCATACAAAAAGGAAATCATTGACAATAGATTCAACAATGGGCTGAGGTGTAACTGGTCACTCTTGGGCCAGTCTTGTAGGACAGAGGAACAAGGTGACCCATGGGACCATCACCCATTAATTATTAAGGCAGCCATGGACAGAGGTGTAACTTGAAGTTCTTGGGACCGAATACAACATCTGTAAAAGGACCACCACAATCATGTACCATTTATATTATGGAAGTCTTCCTATGTGGTAGACGGGCCTCTTGCTACATCTGCTCATCCTATAACTGCACCTCTGCCCATAGCGAATGGAGGCCATTTATTATGGAGACACCCATGGGCAGAAATGTAACTTCAAGCTCTTGGGCCAGTCTTATAGGACAGAAGAACAAGGTGTTCCCTGGGACCATACACCATTTATTATTAAGGCACCAATGGGTAGAAGTGCAACTTGAAGTCCTTGGTTCCCAATGCAAAACTGGAACAGGACCCACTACTGCGTATGCGCCATTTATAGAATTGGTGTCTTCTCATGTCGTAGAAGGGACTTCCTCAGGCACCATGTCCCATGTTTGATTGCTATTGTAGGGAAAGGAAGTCCTTTACCAATTATAAACAAGACAAAAGGGACTAAGTTGAACTAGGAACCCCTCTAGATAGACTACAGGGGTTGTCAACATATATTTGACTTTGACAGTAGGTTGGATCTAATTCCTTAGATATGTGCAGTACTTTTCACTATAAATCTGAAACACATCCAAATAAAATTGCTAAAAAGAGATTTATTAGTATAGCTTGAATTTAGGTGTCTGTGAAAATGGTGCCAAATTTTTCAAAATGGTGGTTATCCACATCTCACTTGGCGTGTTAGGCACATTTCTCTTCTTTCCATCATTTCATGGCAGAAAACCAATAATGTGACCGAAATAATGGCTCACCTCTGATGCAAATTTTCTAAATTTGAAGAATGACGTCTCATCTCTGTGCACTAACGTTCCTTACCACATTTTGCTTAGTAAATCTCTCCCGATATTTCTACTGTAAATATGCCCCATTGTTCCATGGTGGTCAAAAAAATCCCAAAAAGTTTACCATGCACTGTGCTCGGAGATTCAAGAGTCTCTCATATCACACTGAATATAAAGGTTTATTATCTACAAATTCTCTTTCATCTGGTCCAGCTGTTTGCCTGAAGCTGATGGTCAATGACATCTTTCATGCCCCATTCCCTAAAGGCAACATGTCAAGAGGTGGAGTGGGAGCGTCTAAGAGAAGAGGTAGAGCTTTCCCAAAACCAGGGAGAGAATGGCCCATCTGACATTATGACCAGAGCCATACAATGAAGGTTACTTATATTCATCCTCGAAGAGCCCATATGTCTTTGTATTTATACATGAAAGGACACGGTGGTGTGAACAGCCATGAAGGATTGACCAGAATGTCCTCTGTTCTTCACAAGTGTGATGTACAGTACAAAGCACCTATAGAGACACCGGACAGGGCATGCAACAAAGACTCCCATGCTTGGCCGATGCTACATGGGAGACGACGGAGGATGCTTTATATTACTTTATGCTCAATACTTTATCTCATGTTTTTGTTTTTTGAATTATTTTTGACTTTGCATTGTGCAATCCCAGATATTCTATACAAGGTAAAACTGCATGGGGGCCTCCTAAAACCCACTCCCAGCTCCCATCGTAGGTGTAATCAATGAGCGGATCCCCTTAGAGTGGGGATGCCCAACCTGCGGCCCTCCAGCTGTTGTAAAACTACAACTCCCACAATGCCCCGCCGTAGACCAATAGCTGCAGACTGCAGAGGCATGCTGGGAGTTGTAGTTTTGCAACAGCTGGAGGGCCACAGGTTGGACATTCCTGCCTTAGAGGGCTTCAAGAGAAAAAAAAGTATGGCTGCCTTCTTTCAGAAACGGAGTCATACTTGTTCTTGGGTGTTGCCTGAAATTGGTGGTCAGCTCCTTTAAAGCTGTGATACCACACACAGCCTGTGGATAAGTGTGGCACTATTCTTGAAAGATGGCAGTCATGCTTTTCATATCTTGGACAACCTGTTTAGCTCATTATTCAAGATCAGCAATTTCTCTGTAGTGTTGAGTGACTAGTGTAGCGGTAGGGGTGGCGGTTGGGGTGGCGGTAGGGGTGGCAGGGTGGCGGTAGGGGTGGCGGTAGGGGTGGTGGTTGGGGTGATGGCTGTTCGTACAGTAGTAAGACTCTCCACACCTAAGGGACAATGACAAAATGTAGACTTTTCTTGAGGAAAGTGCAGTTGGTCTCTGGACGCCCCTGCACCTGCCAATTGACATAATAAGGGCATAGGCAACTACTACCATGGTTGGTTGCACCATTGAACATGTGATGCATAGGGGATGACCCCCTCACATGCCTCATCTGTGCCCCCCTAGTTATACCCTAGCTAACAACTTTTTGTTATCCCGTGATTAATTTAAAAAAGTAAGAACACCAGCCATGACATGACAAGCTCTTTTGAACAAAGCTAGAACCTCACATGGATCCAGAGATTTCCCCAACTTACAGCTTTATTTGTTCTGCTAGGGGTGTCCTTTCTGCTGCAGCTATCTCTCTGTTATCACTCAAGGACCATGCCCTTTCTTTTGCAGCTCTCTATCAATGTTCAGTGGACATGTCCTTTCTGCTACAGCTCTCTCCCTATCACAGCTCAGGGGTGTATCCTTTCTGCTGCAGCTCTCTCTCTATCACAGCTCAGGGGTTTGTCCTTTCTGCTGCAGCTCTCTCCCTATCACAGCTCAGGTCATGTGTCCTTTCTGCTGCCTCTCTCTCCCTATCACAGCTCAGGGATGTGTCCTTTCTGCTGTAGCTCTCTCCCTATCACAGCTCAGGGGATGTGTCCTTTCTGCTGCAGCTTTCTCTATCACAGCTCATGGGGGTGTCCATTCTCAGGGGCATGTTCTTTCTGCTGCAGCTCTCTCTTTATCCCAGCTCAGGATGTGTGTGCATTTTCAGGGGTTGTGTCCTTTCTGCTGCAGCTCTTTCCCTGTAAGTGTCACAGATTCTAACAGTAGATATGACTGATAGTAGTTGAAGGATGGAAATGAGCATGTCCGTCCTCCTCCTGGAGAGAGAAATAAGGAAAAGAACAAACAGCAGGTGGCGCTATATAGATAGATTTTATCGAATAAGGCCGCTTTCACATAGTCAGTGTTTGATCAGTGATTTTCACGAGTGATTGTGATCCATAAACACAGAACAATTGTAAATCTTTACCTTATTTCTTTATAGGCTATGCTTCTAGTTTTGGCTCACAAACACTGATGAAAATCACTGATCAAACACTGAGCAAACGCTGACTGTGTTCAGTGCGAGAAATACGCTCCGTGTGTCGGAGGTATTTCCCGTCCTAAGTGCAGCTCCTATGACAGTGATTTATAATGCTGTGTGTTCCTGCCGACCTCAACTCAGTGATTTCTACTTACAGCGTTGGAGGTCGGGCAGGAACACGCAGCATTATAAGTCACTGTCCTAAGAGCAGGACGGGTAATACCTTTAACACACGGAGTGTATTTCTCGCACTAAGGAGGAGTAATTGACCACAATACAAAATCCATAGCAGCCCCTGCCATTTATATGGTGCCCTCTTATATAACAAAGCGGCTTTACTGCCACCCTACTGGCATTAGCAGTTCTGCACCTCCATTCTAATGCAGTCTGACCTGTGGTATACCAAGACCTTCTAGCAGCTCGCCCAATAGAGATGTGACATTTATCCACTCGCTATAATAACTCCAGTTAACTCCAATAACTTTTATAAAAACAGCTCAGACACAACCAGGAACATCCTAATGAACTCATTTCCCGGTCTATACAATATTTCCTTTTCTTTCCCCTTGTTGTCTATCAGATCTGTGCTCGGATTTGCTCCATTCCTTCTTACGACTGAAGACAGCAACTTTTTTCAATTTTTTTAATTTTTTTGCACGTTGCAAGTAAAGCACTGTAGCTTCAGGCCGTCGTCTCCCACAATGCAACGCAAGCCTACTGGCAGTAGTTCAGCAAAATACTAAACATTTGGCTCGGTGACAGCAGAGCTGCCAAGAGTTGGCAACAAGAGGATCGCAGTGAAGCAGCAGGCTTCTAAAACCTTTCACATTTTTAATTAGATCTCCACACCCATGTCTTTCAGCTATCATAAATATACAGATGACACAGAGAGCATTATTTAGAGGGGAGGGGGAGACAAGAAAATGGAGCATAGTATCTGTTACTTTATTAAAATAATATTACCTAAAGCAAGAACGGCAGGAAATAGAGTTTAAGTTAAAAAAAAAAAAAAAAAAAGGAAAACACAAAAAGTCTCTCGTCAGTGCAAGTTTTTAGCAAAAAGGAAAAAAAATGACATGAATTCTTAGCTGAAATCACCAGGAGAGGGCATATTTGGCAGCTGATTCGACATCTAATTTCCCAACTGTCTTATACGTTAAACCTTAAGTATTCTTAAGAGTAAATCTTTTTTCTATATATCATTTTTGCACTTGTTAAAACAATTTCTCCCCCCCCCCCCCCCCGCCATCGGGCTCCGTGACAAAAGCCACCATTGTGTTCATGTTCTAATTAAACAGGGAGGCTGCAATAATCAAATAATATACCACTAACACTTCCAGTGACTCGAATTTTTTGTCAGAGATGAATAATATGAGGATTTTTTATGGCTTGCGTTATTTTTTTTAAAAAAAAGACTTGTTTTCTGTAAGTTTTTAAGCCCTAAATTTAGACTGTAAAATGTGCTTCTTCGAAGTCTGCGATAGACGTAGAGGTTCTTTTCAGTTTACTGGCATGGAAAATTAGGAAAAAAATGGAAACATTATATTTATATTTTTTATTTTTTTTGCAATTATTTATTTATTCATTTTATTTATTTTGCTGGCAGGAGGCAACATTGAATTTGGCGACTACATTTGAATATATTTTCTACGTAATTGTTAGCATTAAAGACTATGAAAACCTTAGGGGGCTATTGTGTTTTTTTATGATTGCATTTTATGCATATGGGGCAAAAAAAAAATATTTTTTTCAATTGGTCTTCATTAAAAATTTGCAGCAGTTTTTGTCCTCCGGGGTAAAATTTCAGCCTAGCTGCAGAGTACCTTGCTTTCAGCTTTAGGGCTCATGCACACGAACCAGCCGGGCCCGTATTGTGGCCCGCAAACAGCGGGTCCGCAATACGCGGGCACCAGCTGTGTGCATCCCGCTTCACGGATGCAGACCCATTCTTTTGTGGGGGGGGGTTTGTCCATTTCTCCGCACTGCAAAAAAAGTAGTGCATGCACTACTTTTTTGCGGTGCAGATGGACCACGGACCCATTTAAGTTGAATGAGTCTGGGTCCTTCTGCAAAATCCGCATGGACATTGCCCGTGCATTGGGGACTGAAAATTGCAGTCCCCAGTGCACGGAACGGCTGTGTGAATGCGCACTTACACTGAACCTGTCAGGGCTGGAGGTATAGCCCTTATCTCTGACTTCCTGACAGCTCATAAACACTCATTTAAAGCATATTGCGATCAGTTTGATAAGAATTGAGCTATAATGAGTGTTTATGAGCTGTCAGGAGTTCAGACATAAGGGCTAAAGCGAGATACTCTGCAGATAGACTGAAACTTAACCCTGTAGGACGAAAACTGCTGGAAATTTTTAACGAAGACCAATTTAAAAATGTTTTTAAGCCCAAAATGAGTAAAATGCAATCCTTTCAAAAACATGCCGTGGCCACACCCACCCATGGCAATCAGTGCATGCTGCATACAGCCAACACAGTTTGATCTCACCCTTCTCTTGCAAGACAACATACATCTGGTCTCAACTGAAAGCTTTCGTCTCACATTTTCTTAAAATTTTTTTGGCTTAAAAAATAATGGCAGTAATTGTTATAATTTTTTAAAGCATTTTTTGGGATGACTTTTTTTATGCAGATTTCTAACATAGATAAATATTGCTAAATCTTTTTACATACTTTTGAAATAAATTTTTCCAGTCTAAAGAAAAGACTATGGGAAAATACACGAAAAAGTTCCACACTTAGAGTGAAAAATCGGCACTAAGGGGGAGTTCGCATTAGTGTTCGCAATTCCGTTATTTCTTTTCTGTTATCACATGGTTATAATGGAAAAAAATTGTATTGTAAGACAAAATTCAAAAAGGAAACCTTTAGAGGCATTCTGTTTTGATGCGCCATAATAGAGGTCTATGGGCAAACATAACGGATCCGTCTGGTTTCCATTATTTAGGACGGAAAAGAAAGTCCTGTCGACAGAACTTTTTTTTTCTCTCATACATAACGGAATACAACGGAAATGTTATTTGAGCCCATAGAAATGTATTAGGACTAGTGTTGAGCAAAGTTATGTTTTAAGTTCGGCGTCTAAAGTTCGGGTTATCGAAGAATTGCGTTATGGATTGCACTACCACGGACCATAACTTGGTCTGTGGTGGTGGAATCCATAACGCGATTCTTCGATTACCCGAACTTTAGACGCCGAACTTAAAACACAAGTTCGCTCAACACTAATTAGGACGGGTTCCGTTTTACATTCCGTCCTTAAATTCCGTCATTTTTTGTTATAACTCTGTATAACGGAATTATGAACGCTGATGCGAACCCACCCTAGCGCTAAAAAAGCTCCAAACTTTAAACAAACTACCAGTAAAATACGTTCTTTGTTGTGCATTTCACATTTCCCTATTGACTTACAGGAAACATTTGTCCTGAGTCCCCAGCATTTTAAAAAACACATAGAGGGACATGTATTAATCTATTAATCTATTTAATAAATAGATTGCAAACTTTGTTGTGTGCCATTCAGGGCCAGTGCAAGGATTTTTGGCAACACAAGTAAAGCTACATTTTGGCGCCCCCCCCCCCCCCCCCTTCTCGCAGCTCACCTGGCCCTGGTCCCGTCTGCAGCAGCTGGCTTCTCCTCTGTGTGGTCCTGGTATCTTCTCTCTGCTTCAGACAATCGCTGGTTTGAGGACCGTATTTTTCACCCTCTAAGACGCACCTAGGATTTAGAGGAGGATAATAAGAAAAAATATTTTCCATTGCACCTCAGGTCAGACCAGCAATCAGACCCCCAATGTTAATCAGACGTCAGATCAGACCCCATGTCAGCCATCAGCCCCCCATGTCAGCCATCAGCCCCCCATGTCAGCCATCAGCCCCCCATGTCAGCCATCAGCCCTCATCCATCAGCCCCCCATGTCAGCCATCAGCCCCCATCCATCAGAACCCCATGTCAGCCATCATGCCCCCCCATGTCAGCCATCATGCCCCCCCATGTCACCTATCATGCCCCCCCATGTCACCCATCATGCTCCCCCAGGTCAGCTATCATGCCCCCATGTCAGCCATCAGCTAAAATAAAATAAAATAACTTACCTCTCCTGCTCCTGGATGCCGCCGCTCCTCACCACCAGCGCTCTCTCTCTCTTCCTGGTTCTCGGCTGTCAGCTGTGAAGGCTGCGCACAGTGAGGTCACATGGTGCGCAGCCCTTTACAGCAGACAGCCGAGCGGAGGACCAGAAAGCGGTGAGTACAGATCCTTCACCGCTTCCCGGTCCTCCGGTACTAATGAAGCGCTTCCAAAATGGAAGAGCTTTGTTAGCATTCGCCCCATAAGACCCAGGGGCGAAAAATACAGGGTATTTTAAAAAAAAAAGTTTAATTTTTCCGCCCCCCCCGTCTCTGCGCCCTAAGGCAGCCGCTTGGTCTGCCTTATTATAGCTCCGGCCCTGGTGCCATTTGTGCTGTAATATTTGCGACTTTTCATTACTCACGCCACTTTTTCTGAGTGCATAATTTTCCAAGCTGGATGAAGCACCAAACTTATATAGAGGCCTCCACCTCTGGCAGCGCAGAGGGACTTAAGACTCGCGTAAAAAACGCTGATCTTAATAAACACCCCCCTATGTTTTTCCCAAAAATTGAGGCACCTGAAGCATTGAAACTGAGATTTTTTTAATTGTACTCATTGTTTTTTAACCTGCAGCAGATAAAATAAAATCTGAGTTCTGCCTGGTAACAAAAAAAGGACACCCTGATATTTGAGGTTTTATAACAATGGCACAACCAACACATGGGGTACAGAACAGCGATACCCTGACACCTGGCGTTTTGGAGTAATAGCATACTGGAATGTAGAGTAGAGGACGTAGATACCCTAATACTTGGGGTTCTAGAATAATACATACTCAGTCTTGGGGTGCAGAACATTGAAGCACTAAAGACTCCAGAACAATCACATACTGACACTTTGGGGTCCAGGACTATGATATACTGACACTTGGGGTCCAGGACTATGATATACTGACACTTGGGGTCCAGGACTATGATATACTGACACTTGGGGTCCAGGACTATGATATACTGACACTTGGGGTCCAGGACTATGATATACTGACACTTGGGGTACAGGACTATGATATACTGACACTTTGGGGTCCAGGACTATGATATACTGACACTTGGGGTCCAGGACTATGATATACTGACACTTGGGGTCCAGGACTATGATATACTGACACTTGGGGTCCAGGACTATGATACACTGACACTTGGGGTCCAGGGCTATGATATACTGACACTTGGGGTGCAGGACTATGATATACTGACACTTGGGGGTCCAGGACCATGATATACTGACACTTTGGGGTCCAGGACTATGATATACTGACACTTGGGGTACAGGACTATGATATACTAACACTTGGGGTCCAGGACTATGATATACTGACACTTGGGGTCCAGGACTATGATATACTGACACTTGGGGGTCCAGGACCATGATATACTGACACTTTGGGGTCCAGGACTATGATATACTGACACTTGGGGTCCAGGACTATGATATACTGACACTTGGGGTACAGGACTATGATATACTGACACTTGGGGTCCAGGACTATAATATACTGACACTTGGGGTCCAGGACTATGATATACTGACACTTGGGGTCCAGGACTATGATATACTGACACTTGGGGTCCAGGACTATGATATACTGACACTTAGGGTCCAGGACTATGATATACTGACACTTGGGGTCCAGGACTATGATATACTGACACTTGGGGTACAGGACTATGATATACTGACACTTGGAATCCAGGACTTTGATATACTGACACTTGGGGTCCAGGACTATAATATACTGACACTTGGGGTCCAGGACTATGATATACTGACACTTGGGGTCCAGGGCTATAATATACTGACACTTGGGGTGCAGGACTATGATATACTGACACTTGGGGTCCAGGACTATAATATACTGACACTTGGGGTCCAGGACTATGATATACTGACACTTGGGGTCCAGGGCTATAATATACTGACACTTGGGGTCCAGGACTATGATATACTGACACTTGGGGTCCAGGACTATGATATACTGACACTTGGGGTGCAGGACTATTATATACTGACACTTGGGGTACAGGACTATGATATACTGACACTTGGGGTCCAGGACTATGATATACTGACACTTGGGGTACAGGACTATGATATACTGACACTTGGGGTCCAGGACTATGATATACTGACACTTGGGGTGCAGGACTATTATATACTGACACTTGGGGTCCAGGACTATGATATACTGACACTTGGGGTACAGGACTATTATATAGTGACACTTGGGGTCCAGGACTATGATATACTGACACTTGGGGTGCAGGACTATGATATACTGACACTTGGGGTCCAGGACTATGATATACTGACACTTGGGGTCCAGGACTATGATATGCTGACACTTGGGGTCTAGGACTATGATATACTGACACTTGGGGTACAGGACTATGATATACTGACACTTGGGGTACAGGACTATGATATACTGACACTTGGGGTACAGGACTATGATATACTGACACTTGGGGTACAGGACTATGATATACTGACACTTGGGGTCCAGGGCCATGATATACTGACACTTGGGGTCCAGGACTATGATATACTGACACTTGGGGTACAGGACTATGATATACTGACACTTGGGGTCCAGGACTATGATATGCTGACACTTGGGGGTCCAGGACTATGATATACTGACACTTGGGGTACAGGACTATGATATACTGACACTTGGGGTACAGGACTATGATATACTGACACTTGGGGTACAGGACTATGATATACTGACACTTGGGGTACAGGACTATGATATACTGACACTTGGGGTCCAGGGCCATGATATACTGACACTTGGGGTCCAGGACTATGATATACTGACACTTGGGGTACAGGACTATGATATACTGACACTTGGGGTCCAGGACTATGATATACTGACACTTGGGGTACAGGACTATGATATACTGACACTTGGGGTACAGGACTATGATATACTGACACTTGGTGTGCCGGACTATGATATACTGACACTTGGGGTACAGGACTATGATATACTGACACTTGGGGTCCAGGACTATGATATACTGACACTTGGGGTGCAGGACTATGATATACTGACACTTGGGGTCCAGGACTATGATATACTGACACTTGGGGTACAGGACTATGATATACTGACACTTGGGGTACAGGACTATGATATACTGACACTTGGGGTCCAGGACTATGATATACTGACACTTGGGGGTCCAGGACTATGATATACTGACACTTGGGGGTCCAGGACTATGATATACTGACACTTGGGGTCCAGGACTATGATATACTGACACTTGGGGTCCAGGACTATGATATACTGACACTTGGGGTACAGGACTATGATATACTGACACTTGGGGTGCAGGACTATAATATACTGACACTTGGGGTGCAGGACTATGATATACTGATATTTGGGGTCCCAGGACTATGATATACTGCCACTTGGGGTACAGGACTATGATATACTGACACTTGGGGTCCAGGACTATGATATACTGATATTTGGGGTCCCAGGACTATGATATACTGCCACTTGGGGTACAGGGCTATAATATACTGATATTTGGGGTCCCAGGGCTATGATATACTGACATGGGTTACAGGATGATGACGCAATGACCCTGGGGGTTCTAGATCTTTTCATACATAAGGTCAATAGCTTGTCACAAAGTATCATGATTCTGACATTTTAAAACACGGTGACACATTTTTCTTGGTCTCCATCCACTCGATGCACCAAATGGCCGTTATTCAGGGGTCCCTCCTGGTGGAATCACAGCACAAGCCTTCACATCAATGCCAGGGTACACAGTGTGGACACCAAGAGGGGCATCGCTGTAGGAGAGCTGTGACTGGATGAAATGAGCAATCCGTCCAATCAGTGGGCTCCTGTCTGTAATGAGATTACAGCAGAGCCCTGACTGAGAAGGTGATCGAGCTGTAAATCCCATATAAGATTACAGCCAGATACATTCACATCATAAACTGCAACTGATCTGTCTTGTTCAAAGCTCAGCTCGTTGATTAAAGTTGTTTTATCTGTGTATTTAAAAGCAATGCACTTCTTAAAACCCATTATGAATAGTTAATATTGAGCTTTGCCTGGAAACAATTCCCACCAGTGTTTTGCTGGCTCTATGGTAATATTCAGTGGGTTTGATGCTTCTCATAGCCCCACAGAGCTGACTTCCAGACGACGAGCTGACTATCCTCCACAGCCCGCTCCGTCAGCCCCTCCAGCGTCTGCACCCGGCTCATTCAGGAAGTGTTTTACAAATTTCAGCATTAATAAATGGAGAATATTTCATAGTCTTTTTTACCATTTAATTAGATACAATAATGACTTTGCGGGAAGAGAAAAATTTTTTTTTTTGCTTCTCGCTACAAATTGACACATAAAATTAAAAAAGCATAAATAAATGTTAAAAATTGTTGCTGATCTGTCCAGGAACCGGGCCAGCTCTACTACTACTACAGCCCTGAACCAGACTCCGGTCTGACTCCCCTGCACAGCAGCACCCGTCGCCAAGACTTGGGCGAGGCGCTTGAACATAATGTCGAAGATGGTCGATTTAAAAACATTTGTTGGTTTGCAGACTTTGGCTTGTTTGAACTTTTCCTAATTGCCTGCTTGATACTTGGTACTTATCTGTGACCTGTTTATTGATTTGCTCCTTGGATTTCTGATATCTGTGGTTCCATGCGGGTGACTGACGGTTCTGCCACACACCCAGACTTTTTGATGCAGTTTTTGTAGCCAAAATCAGGTGTGGATGAAACCAGGTATTAGGGGAAGATACAACTTCTCCACTTTTTCTCCATCCACTCCTGGTTTTGGATTCAAAAACTGCATCCAAAAACCTGAACGTGTGGCAGCAGCCTTAGGGCTCATGCACACAAAAAAATTTTGCGTTCAGTATACTGCCCGTTTTTTTTTAGTTCAGTATGAGTTACTTATAATGAACCATTCATTTCAATGGGTCAGCAAAAAAATACTGAAGTGTCTCCGTGTGCATTCCGTTACCATATTTCCGTTTTTCCGTTCTGTTAAAAGATAGAAAATGTCCTATTATTGCCCACAAATCACGTTCCGTGGCTCCATTCAAGTCAATGAATGTACGCTGTATGTCTTCCGTATCCCTTCTGGTTTTATGGAACCATCTATTGGAAATGTTATGCCCAGCCCAATTTTTTCTATGGAATTACTGTATACTGTATATGCCATACGAAAAAACGAAACGGAACAGGAAACACTACTGAAACATCAAAAATTGAAAAATTGATCCGTTAAAAATGGCCCTCGAAACACTGAAAAAGCCATACGGATTGCTGACACCTGTCGTTTGGGCAGCATGGCGGCTCAGTGGTTAGCACTAGAGATGAGCCAATAATTGAAAAGTTAAATTCGGCTGATTCACCGAATTTTACAGAAAAAAATTGTAGTTCGTCATAAAGCGAATTTCTTTGTAAGTAGCGGGTGCAGTGAAAGGGAGCTGCGATAGCGCAGCCTCGTCATTGTATCCCTCAGATGCCGCGTTCATACATGATCGCGGCATCTGAATGTAAAAACTATGTAAAATTAACAATACTTTTTTTTTTTTATCAAACTCACCGCCTCCATTTGTTGGCGATGGGCCAGCCGCCGCGATCTCGCTTGAGGATCTAGAGCGAAATCTCGCGCAGCGCGAGATTACGTCATCACGCCGGCCGACACCGTTCACTTGATTTGGATGTAAATACCCTGACAGTCTGCAGGTAAAGCACATCTTGTCTGTTTCATTTCAAACCCACTGTGGTGGTGTATAGAGCCCGAAATGTTACATTGTGTCCATGTCCGAATATTTATGGACCTGTCTGTAAGTGCATACAATAAATAAATAAATATGGATTGCTTAAGACTTTGTTATTCTCTCTGTGGTTCCATGGTTTTTATGGACTTTGCCATTCTCCTAACCCTTGCTATGTCTGCTGACCTCCTGTTGCTGACCACGTTACTGGACCACGGTTGCTGCTGCTACGTTGCAACTGCCAAGATTGTAACCTGGAGATTCACTGTGGGAAAGTCCATCCAGCATCTCTTTAGACCCCGCTCTCCAGATTAGCAGGCACGAATCAGATTGCAGCTTTGAGGATTCACCACCTAATTCTGTAAAGTAATAAACTATGTGTAATATGTGTTGCATGTTGAATGGTCGATGAGGGGTCCTATTACACTACTGGGCCCCCTATTACATTGCATTGGGGCCCAGTAGTACCAAGTTAAGCCTCTTTAGTACCATAGGTAGTCTACAAACCTCTGGAAACAGCTTGATGAAACTGACAAAGTTATCTGGGGATTGGGGATCCTATGGCTCTAGATAAACAGGGGGTCCTGGGTTCAAATCCAATCAAGGGCAACATCTGCACGCAGTTTGTATGCTCCCCCCGAGTTTGTGAAATTTTCCTTTAGGTCCTTTGAAAACATAATCATAGGTTGAGAGTACTTACACACGAGCGTTTTTGTTTTCCGGCACTGAGTTCCGTCCTAGGGGCTCAATACCGGGAAAAAACTGATCAGTTTTATCCTAATGCATTTTGAATGGAGAGCGATCCGTTCAGGATGCATCAGTTCAGTCCCTCTTACGTTTTTTGGACGGAGAAAATAGCGCAGCATGCTTCAGTTTTCTCTCCGGCCAAAAATACTGATCACTCGCCGGAATCCCGGATCCGGCATTAATTTGCATTGAAGTGTATTATTGCCGGATACGGCATTAAGTGTTACGGCAAAACGGAACCTTTAAAAATGCCCCAAAATTTAATACCGGATCCGTTTTTCCGGATGACACCGCACAGACAGATCCGGTATTTCAATGCATTTGTCAGACGGATCCGCATCCTGATCCGTCTGACAAATGCCATCCGTTTGCGTCCGGATTGCCGGATCCGGCAGTTAGTTCCGGCGACGGAACTGCCTGCCGGAATCCTCTGCCGCAAGTGTGAAAGAACCCTGATTTGGAAATTACAGTGGGGACAGAGATAGATACGAGTGGTGACATCATGTACAGCCCTACGGGATATGTGAGTGCTATACAAATGATAAATAATAATATACATGACCTGACGCATGAAACAGGGGGCATGCTGTGACTCTATCACCCAAGGGCTAGGCTGTTTATGGCAGCCTGTATTCTGCAGCAGCAGGTGAGTTGGACCTTGACCATTGGGACCCTCATCAGTCAGTACAATGAAGGGGGTAACGTTCCAGGGGCTAAATGGACCTGAGCTGTAAATAGAACCACATGATACATTGAAGAGACCACAAAACTCCAAAAATCACTACTGATCACATGGGGTTCCTGGGATTTCCATTCCCAATCCCACCTTGAGCCTATCCTATAAAATGGGGGAGCAGAAAGGACCTAAGTTCCAGTATTATATTAATTTTGTTGCCGGGGCATAGCTAGGTTAGAGGGGCACGTGCCTCAGGTGCCACCCTAGCCTTGGCATACCTACAACTCTGCTGTCGTTCCAACGGTGGACTACAAGTTCCATCATGCGAACTGGGGGGAAAAAAAGGCCAGAAGCTGTAGTGAAAGCTGGCAGAGCTCCTCAGATCACCTACCCCTCCTCTGCTGCGGACACCCAGGATTGCAGCCCATTTAATTGCAGCCATTGTTACCAACCTCTTTCACTTCACTTTTTCACGGCTCTTTACCGCGGTATATGTTGGCGCTTTATAAATAAATGATAATAATAATAATTTTAAAAGAATCCTCTGCGTTCGGATGAAGAATGTGAAGTCTGTTATTATTAAAGAGGGTCCTTGAAATTGAGAAACGCAAAATGTGGGCACAGTTTCGTTAAAATATAGGTTTTAAGAGTTACTCCCTTTGTGCTGCAGCATAATAGTTCATCACTTAGCTTTCAAAATCTCCCCAGGTTTCCTCAAATAACATTTACGCTATCAGCAATTACAACAGGCTTACTTTTCCTTCAGGACCAATGCAGCAATCAGCACTTTGTGTTGTTCTATTTAAAGATATTGAAAGGGAAATAATAGAGATTGGAGTTGATCTATCGACTACTCCGGCTCATTGTTTTGCAACTTCAAGCCTCAGAGGCTGCAAACTTTTCAGTCTTCATGCACTTGAGGAGTCTTGACCTTCTTCAGGTCTACCGGTTGCATTCGAGATCTCTAGTGGAGACCTGTGCTTGGCACGCAGAGTACCGTGCTACCGTAAAGGTGGAGCGATCTAATCGAATTAATCATTAAAGGGGTCTTCCAGGCTCCTTATATTGAAGACTTATGCTCAGGATAGGTCATCAATGTCATGTTGTTGGGTGTCCGACTCTGCTTAACCAAACGATCAGCTCCGGCGCAGGTGTAGTGTCCCACTAGGTAAATGTGGGCACTACACAAGGGTCAATTGGGCCACGTTGTTCCTCATCTTTTGTGGAACAGGGTCATTGTATTTTACAGTCATGTGAAAAAATTAGGACACCCTTTGAAAGCATGTGGTTTTTTGTAACATTTTTAATAAAAGGTTATTTCATCTCCGTTTCAACAATACAGAGAGATTAAAGTAATCCGACTAAACAAAGAAAACTGAAGAAAAGTCTTTTCAAGATCTTCTGTAAATGTCATTCTACAAAAATGCCTATTCTAACTGAGGAAAAAGATAGGACACCCTCACATGTATTCCCTCTTAAATTGGCTCAGATCTCACACAGGTATATCACACCAGGTGCACATAATTAGTAGATCGTTACTCTGCATGTTGAATGAGGCTTGCCCTATTTAAACCTCAGACATTTAGTTTGGTGTGCTCCTGACTGTTGAAGTGAGAGTGAGCACCATGGTGAGAGCAAAAGAGCTGTCAGAGGACTTCAGAAAAAAGATTGTAGCAGCCTATGAGTCTGGGAAGGGATTTAAAAAGATCTCAAAAGATTTTGAAATCAGCCATTGCACTGTCCGGAAGATAGTCTACAAGTGGAGGGCTTTCAAAACAACTGCCAACATGCCCAGGACTGGTCGCCCCAGCAAGTTCACCCCAAGAGCAGACCGCAAGATGCTAAAAGAGGTCTCCAAAAACCCTAAAGTGTCATCTCGAGAACTACAGCAGGCTCTGGCTACTGTTGATGTAGAAGTACATGCCTCTACAATCAGAAAGAGACTGTACAAGTTTAACTTGCATGGGAGGTGTGCAAGGAGGAAACCTTTGCTTTCCAAGAGAAACATCGAGGCCAGACTGACATTTGCCAGAGATAAAGTTGACAAAGACCAGGACTTCTGGAATAATGTTCTTTGGACAGATGAGTCCAAAATTGAATTATTTGGACACAACAGCAGAGGACATGTTTGGCGTAAACCAAACACAGCATTCCAAGAAAAGAACCTCATACCAACTGTGAAGCATGGAGGTGGAAGTGTCATGGTTTGGGGCTGCTTTGCTGCAGCAGGACCTGGTCAGCTCACCATCATAGAATCCACGATGAATTCTACTGTGTATCAGAAGGTTCTTGAAGAACATGTGAGACCATCAGTTAGAAAATTAAAGCTGAAGCGGAACTGGACCATGCAACATGACAATGACCCAAAACATACTAGTAAATCAACCAAAGATTGGCTGAAAAAGAAGAAATGGAGAGTCCTGGAATGGCCAAGTCAAAGTCCAGATTTGAATCCCATTGAGATGCTGTGGGGTGACTTGAAAAGGGCTGTACGTGCAAGAAACCCCTCAAACATCTCACAGCTGAAAAAGTTCTGCATTGAGGAGTGGGGTAAAATTTCCTCAGACCGATGTCGAAGACTGGTAGATGGCTACAAGAACCGTCTCACTGCAGTTATTTCAGCCAAAGGAGGTAACACTCGCTATTAGGGGCAAGGGTGTCCTATCTTTTTCCTCAGTTAGAATAGGCATTTTTGTAGAATGACATTTACAGAAGATCTTGAAAAGACTTTTCTTCAGTTTTCTTTGTTTAGTCGGATTACTTTAATCTCTCTGTATTGTTGAAACGGAGATGAAATAACCTTTTATTAAAAATGTTACAAAAAACCACATGCTTTCAAAGGGTGTCCTAATTTTTTCACATGACTGTATATGATGCTTTTATGTGTATTTTCCCTGTTATGTCTGTGTATCAGGCCTGGTAGGGGTAGTTCCTCCTCCTAGACAGTAGAGGGAGCTAGGGAACCCCTTAGTATTTATAGTCAGGTCCAGCTCAGGGAGAGTCAGTCTGTGTAGAGTCCTGTGTGGACTTTAGATAGGCAGCAGCTGAAGTGGAGCTTCTGACATGCAGCTAGATAGCCCAGGCTCCTAGCTTGCCACCAGGAGAAGGGCTTACCTCCTGAGAAAACCAAGTTCCCTTAAAGGTACAGTGCAGAGCCAAGTGTATTCCCAGCCAAACAGAGAGCTGAAGGGCAGAAGGATATTCTACAGCAAGGATATATATACCAGAGGAAGTTTTCCCTACCCAAGGATAAAGCCAGCTATAGGGCATACGGGCCTTGGAGAAAGACAGACAGGATTCTGAGGAAAAGTGCAGCCTGATCTGTAAGTGTTATTCCCTCTGAGTATCTTGCAAGGACATTGCCTGCCGTTTTATATAAAGCCTGCCTGTTACAACCTGTTTACATGTGGAACTGACCAAAGACTGTAAATAGCTGAACTGTTTCAGTAAAAGGAAGTTTTGGTACACTGCAACTTGTGTTCCTGAATTATTCCTACAATAAATCGGTGTGCCACCGTTACCGGCACTGGCGTCACGAACTTAAAGGGATCTTGCCACCGGCACATTAAAACCTGCAACATCCAGGGCACCTCACCTACCACCCGGCCTGGTCCCTATACACAGAGAGTGCCCCAGAGGATCCATGTGCCAGCCTCTCCGTCACTGCTGTACGCCTGCCCAGGGTATATAAAAACTGTGAGTACCAAAAACTCCCTCGGTTAGTAACTACCCCTGTGACCTCACCATCGCTCACCCTTCAGGGCTGCGTACTGCACAGGAACTAGGATTTCGAACAAAGCCAGAAGTACAGCGCCATTCAAAGTGTAGTGGCCGTGGTGTGTTACTGCAGTTCAGCTCTGATTCAAGTGAATGTAACCTCACTGTGATACTGGCTCCATTCAAATTGTTATTTCCAGACTGTAGGAAACAGTTGATCAATAGGGGACGGTTGACTGGATATTAATGACCTATTCTGAGAATAATAGTAATAAAGGACCGGCACTCTTTTCTTGAAATCTTGCAAATATTCCTTTGTTGCCACATATGTATCTGCGATGCGTTTTGGCACAAGCTGAGCCTTTGTTAAACAGCTTGTGCCGAAATGCGTCACAGATACATATGTGGCAATAAAGGAATTTTTGCAAGATTTCAAGAGAGAGTGCAGGTCCTTTATTACTATTGTTGTATGGGATGCCAGCCCTAGGACACGTGCACCGCCACGCCATAAACCGCAGTGCCGACAGATCTACAACATATACTATCCTGAGAATAAGTCATCAATATCTGGAGACCAGAAAACCCCTTTAAGCAGGTAATGTGGAGTTCTGAACACAACTGGGTTGGGGGGGGGGGGCACCAAGTTGGGTTGTGTTATAGTAATGGATGCTTTTCATAAGAGATCAATGTCAGGTACAAAAGGATCTACCAATAGGTCAAGGTACCAATGCAATAATGGGTCCCAAAGGTCTAGCAGAAGACGACACTATTAGAAGCGGATGTCGGAGACAATCTGTGGTCATTAGGGTCTATTTTTATGGGTTACAGTTTAACTAGGGCATAGCAATAGAAATGCAAATGAAAAGGTACCTTACATTTTCTCTTTGTTTGAAATATGGCATGAGATAACCAGCTTTAATTAAAAAAAAAAACATGATTTGTGATACTCTGCCAGGAGTTGCTTATGCTATATGTGTCTGTAGACAGCCATCCAGTGGTTGTGAAGTGAACTGCAACCTGTCTAGGGTCATGCATTGAATTTGCACCTTTAATATCCTTTTAAAGGGGCAGATATAAGGGCTTATGGTTGATGATCTTCAAGTCGTTCTGTGTTCATGACTATTTTCAAGTCGTTCTGTGTTCATGACTATTTTCATGTAACTGTTCAATGATTGTGATGGGGTGAACAATCGATCGGCAATGTGACTGCACGTACCCCCCCACCTCTCATACATTTTACATTATTTACACGTTCACATGGGGAGCTGATGATCATTTTTGTGGTCATGTAAAAGGTGTGATCCTCTCATTTGCCGGCTGATCGGTGGACTGAGAGTGAACGTTTGAGAATGAACATTCCCACCAATGTTCGTTTGGTTGATCATCAGCTGTGTAAAAGATCTCTTAGAAGTCGGAGTCCTAATTCGGGAAATCAGCCACATCTGTAGCAGTTGCACCTAGACCCTGTTGTCCAAGCTTGCCAGAAAGCAACTCTGTACTGTGAGCATATACCAGTATTATACTTGGCACCTGATACGCTCTGTGTAGGCAATGAAAACAAAGGTCATGACGCAAGCGAAAGCAGATGTTCTCATGCTCATTTCCCTAAGAAGGGCTAAGGAACCAAAGTCCGACACTAGGAGCTCTAATGGAATGTGATATTGAGAAGCAATTACATGTGTCCAACCTGAACATACATTTTTGGGCATCTGACTTCACATAACTTTAACCAGGTGCATCTTAAACATATTTATTTTTCTATGCGTTTGTGACCACTTTGCATCTTTGACCTTTTCAGGACCATTTGCCATGATAGGATGCTCCTCCTGGTGGTCTAGTGCCTGTAGGTAGCAAACAGGCTCCTCAATCATCTACAACCCTTGGATCCTCATTGAGCAGGAGCCACCTAGACCTTGCTCAGTGGAGATGCTTGGGTGACATCCTAGTCCCTCGAGTTTCGGAGCTTTAGCGAGTGGTCACTACTTGTCTTTGACCCTTTAGCTCAAAACGTTAGGTAATGGTACACTTGGGATACTGTAGATCACAATCTTGTGGACCACTAGGTTACACACACACGTAGCGGAAATGCTGAAGATTTTTCCACCTGGATTTGCAGTCAGAGAGTGGATGAGATTTCTAACAAATTGCATCCACACGGCGTGCAGAATTTCCATGCATAAATTGAGATGATGTGGACGGTAAATTCTGCAATGCATGGGATGAAATCAACAGCAAAGACCACTTGTTTTCTTCGTGCAAAACTTCCAAAGCCTTCGTGTGATTCATGTCACACTCTTCTGGGAGAAGATAAATCATGACCCAGACTACACGGGTGCAGTCATCACTTTAGTCCAGGCCTTTAACTTCAGGTCTAAACTTTTTAGAAGCCTTCACTATAGCGAGGCCTGCTCCTGCTATATACTGTACATTTCTACCTTTGTGTCTGGAACATCCCTTCATCTTCTTATAAACTGCGCTGCCATCGGTAGAGTCTTCTGGTGCTGGGAAATGACATTTGGTGTTGTCTTTTTACTATTTGATCAGGCTTATATTATGAGCTGGGAGTGATAGCGGGACATCTTTGTAAAGCCCCAGCAGTGCAAAATAATGCTGCAGATGTAGTGACAAAAAACAAGCTGTATCTGTCGAGCCGTAGTTCAAAGGGAGGTGATTTGTCTAGTCTTGTGCCTGGGCCGTGTACCGTACCTACCTGCCGCTCCGGAGATACTCTATACCTAAGACCTGCTGTCTTGGCTTTGGCAGAGATCTCTCCTTTCTGAATTGGCTTGTTCTTCTGTACCTCTCAGGATATTACTGAAGTTCTTATTTTTATTGTTCTAATCCCCTGACCATGTAGAACAAAAAGAGCAGAGAACATAGCTGACTTCTCTCCGACACCTCTTCTTGGATGAGCATCTTTTAGACGGATCCAAGGATAATTAGTTTTGGGGAACGAAAGTTTCCGCAGAGCAATTAGATGAGTTTTTCAGACTATTGTTAGCAGCAATAACTCCTTATTTTGCTAAAACATACTTAGCAATAAGTGGCCCAAATTTATGGTGTATAAAGAATCGGTCAAGGACATGTTCAGAACCCCTTGAGATAACACATAGAGACTTCCACCATATCAAGAAGCCTGTGTGCCATGACACAGGCCTGCTAGGAACTGGACCCCTGTGTTCTTAAAGGGTCTCAGCTGGCACTGGTGATCCCCCAGCTCCATTTGACCAAATACATTCTCTGTAGTGGTTGCGGTTCCCTTACATGGTGGCCCTTTTTGTCCTGATTGAGGGCCGTGTTTGTAGAAGTTATCCACCCTGGAAAATAGAAGGGACCCCTAATAAGTCTAATGCTGCAGAACTGTAAAACAACCCCATCAGGGCTCCTGTAAAGACACCCATAGTGGTTTTTTTGGCCCTACTGTAGCTCCATAGGCCTTCCATGCATGGAGTCTACAGTATGTTCCTGTTTTTTATTAATATTTCCAGTTCTACCAGTATGTAATCAGCTAAATAACACAAAAATAAGGCAAAAAGATATATATATAATGATATTAATAAAATGAACAAAAGAAATAAAAGGAAGTATAAAATAAATATATAAAATTAAATTAATGGACATAAAATGAATGTAAAATAAATATTTTAATATTCAGCAAGTAAATTGAGTGAATTTTTTTTTGTAAAATTAATGGAAAAATAATTAAATAAAAAAGTAAATACAATTTAGTAAATAAAAAATCTAATAATAGACATAAAAAGCACTCAGATTACTTTTTAATATCAGTATTTATAGCACAAAGGTCGATTCTGTGGTTATACAATGGTTTATTCCAGTCCTGACGTCACATAGGCAGGCGTCATACATAGGCAGGCGTCATACATAGGCAGGCATCATACGCAGGCGTCATACATAGGCAGGCGTCATACGCAGGCGTCATACATAGGCAGGCGTCATACATAGGCAGGCGTCATACGATCACTTTTCCATGTAATTGCATAATGCCCCCATAGTGGCTGACATCTCATGATATAATGTGACCAGTTTTCTTCGACCATATCCTTTTTGCTGGTACTTCAGGAGAATAACATGGCCCTCTTGACCTATGATGGGTTCAGCTCTCCACTTTTCCTTCAGACAATATGGTCCTATTACCATATTCATTCAATCCGTCTTCCAGATCTTTCTGTCACATTAAGGCATAGACACATACTGTACTGACCTATCATGGATGGTCATTTTTTGGGACTATAGCATCTTTCTGCTATGGTGTTTCTTGATTTGGCCTTAGGCCCATGACTAGCCCTTCCTGTGCACATTTCATTATTTAATTTCCCTAAAAAATTCTAATATCAGAATTTTCTATAGATTTATATAAAAATGAAATTAAAGAAAATAAAATACAGAAAATCTTATTTGAACATGTTCCTGATATCTAGAAACAGATTTCTACAAAGAAATTGACACAAGAAAAAATGTACGCAATTGATACAAAGAAATTCACACAATTGATACAAAGACACAACAAAAACTTTGTAAATTTAACTTTATTTGCACATTTTTATTTTAGGTAAACCATTTTGCTACAATTATTTCACAGCATCGAAAATGTATTAAAAATCAAGATTAAAACGTAGACAAAAGGGCATTTCCTCCAGGACCCCGCCCTCTGCAGATCTCCACCACCAATTGTGCAAATGTTTGTAATATTTTTATAATGTAACCGAGTCCATTGCCCCATATTCCAAAAACATCTGCACTGTGAGTCCAGAGTATCATTTTACCTCCTTTTGGGGCTACAGGACAAAGGGGCAGTTGTGCGCAAAATTGTAAAATTGGGGCTTTGATTGCTCTGTATGGAGAAAAAAGTTTCAATTTTTGAAAAAAAAAATGTGATCCTGCGAAAAACTTTTGCTATGGTCACAAGAGGAATTGTAATTCAGCCTTCCTTCTTCTACCTTGTTTTTACCCCTTATGCAGTAGATCACCCCTATAATATACATCGATTTCCCGGGCGTCTCTGAAGAACAGATCTACCGAAATGTTTTTCACTCACTTGAAAAGATCTCATATAAATCCTGCTATTAATTAATTAGTGTTTTTCCCTTACAGACATGTGATTAAATGCGAGGCGATGGCCAATTTTGATTGAGTAACTTACACTCTGGTTTCTTGTAGTTCTCAGAAGATGACAGTGCATAATAATTAAGATCTACAGCCCAACTCCCTTCTGTCTTACATGAAAGGAGAGACAAAGGCTCTAGGGGAGACGGGCTGATGCTGTGCTACATTGCTGCTACGGAAAAAAAAAAGTTCCATAAGTTGAGTCGTCCATGTTGGTCCATTCTGTCCAAGCTGAGGTGCTCGCGGGGGCTGCCTGAGGAGACCCTACATTGGAAACTACCCCCAACATGTTTGCATCCCATAAAAAAGTTGGAACTCACCTCTTGGCTGTAAGTTTTTGCTTTTAGGGCCACCATCTACATGGAGATTGTATGTTCTCCTAATCATTGTGTGGATTTACAACCACCAAAGGGATGGAGGGGGCTTGCATCTAGGACCACCAAGACCATTTCCTTGGTGATTTGGTACAGTATTCATCGTAGAGACAAGGACCGATCGTAGAGACAATTTTTTGTTCTGCACTGACCACTAGGTTCCCCGCAGGGCCAGAAGATGAAGCAGGGCTGATTGTGTTCAGCTTCCTATTACCGGCAGCCAAGATGATGGAGGAACTGGAAATTTGTGATTACGTCAAAGGACGCACCAGACTTGGTTGAGTGGCTCACTCAGCCTTCCACTTCTGCACCCTCCTCATCCTCTCTATCTGCACCCTCCTCACTCTCTGCTGTGTGCACCCCCAAAGACACCACCACCACCATAGCCCCTCCGCTCGAGTCAGAGGAATTATTTTCCCATCTATTCCAAGACCTTACCGATGCACAGCCATTCTTGGCATCGGTTGAGGAAGAGGAGGTAGCAATGGCCGCCACCCAGCAGTCTGAAGACAGTACCCAGATCAGCCCAAGGAGGGTGGTCCCCACTGTTGCTGCCTACTCCAAGATCTCTATTGTCAGTGGTGGTGAAGATGATGACGTGTCGATGGATGTCACGTGGGTGCCCACAAGAGAGGAAGAGGAGGGGAGTTCAGAGGGAGAGACGGAGCAGCAGATAGGGAGTAGAAGGAGGAGAAGCAGGCAGAACTCGCAGTACACAGGAGGCAAAAAGCAGACTGCTAATGTATCTGGAGCGAGCCATCCACCATGCATGGTCACTTTTTGCGCTCCCAGGACGCCGGCACATGGCTCAGCAGTGTGGGCTTTTTTTAACGTGTCAGCTGCTGACAATAGTGTTGCCATCTGCAGCCTGTGCTGTCAACGCATAAATCGCGGTAAGCCCAACACTCACCTAGGGACGACCGCCTTAAGAAGGCACCTGGCCTCCCATCACCGAGCCCAGAGGGAGCAACGTTGTCAGAACCCACAAAGTCACACTCCCGGCGCTCCACGTCCTGCCTCTTCTTCTTCTCCTCTCTCCTCCCATTTCTCCTCCACTCCACCTTCCACCTGCCGTTGTTGCGTTCATCTGGCACAAGGCAGGCTTCCGTGGCCCAAATGTTCGAGCATATTGATGACGCCAGATAACCCTCTTGCCCAACGGCTGACCACTGGCTTGTCAGAACTGCTAGCCCCCCAACTGCTGCTATGTAAACTGGTGGACTCGGAGGCCTTTAGAAAATTTGTGGCCATTGGCACACCGCAATGGAAGGTCCCCGGAAGGAAATATTTCTCCCAGAAGGGCATCCCGGAGCTATATGGCCTCGTTCAGCGGCAAGTAAATGTATCTCTGGAACACAGTATCGGTGCCAAGATACATCTGAACACAGACACGTTGTCTAGCAAACACGGGCAGGGAAGGTACATAACTTTTACTGCCCACTGGGTAAATCTTCTGACGGCCGTCAAGCATGCAACCCGTGGCCCCCATGTGGATTTGGTGTTACCGCCACGGATTGCATGCAGGCCGGCCTCTTCTTCTCCTCCTCCTACTCCATCCTCTGTCTCCTCCTCGGCTGACTCCTCCTTTTCCGCTGCGCTCCCCCAAGCTCCCCAGAACCTATTCCACATGCCAGGTGAGACGTTGCCATGCTGTGCTGCGGCTGTTGTGCCTGGAAGCCAAGAGCCACACCGGTCCTGCACTCCTTTCAGCTCTACGGTCACAGGCCGATCAGTGGCTAACCCCGCTCAATTTGACAGTTGGTAAAGTGGTGTGCGACAATGGTGCCAATCTGCTGAGTGCGCTGAAACAGGGCAAAATGACACACGTGCGGTGCATGGCACACGTCCTGAACTTAGTCGCGCAGCGATTCGTTGCCAAATACCCCGGGGTCCAGTACGTCTTGCAGCAGGCCAGGAAAATCTCTGGCCATTTTAGAAGATCTCACACAGCCATGGCTCGCCTTACTGACGTTCAGCAGTGACACCACTTGCCTGTCAGATGTCTGATTTGTGACAGCCCGACGCACTGGAACTCCACCTTGTATATGCTTGATAGGCTGCTCCAGCAGAAACGTGTCGTTACTGACGACCTGTATGAACTCTGCAGCAGGACAGGTTCTGGGGAGCTTGGTTTCAGTGGCTGCTCATGCGCGACGCATGCAGACTTCTGCGGCCATTTGATGAGGTCACCAAACTGGTCAGTCACAGCCAAGGCGCCATCAGTGACATCGTACCTTACACCTTCTTTCTGGAGCGTGCATTGCGTCGTGTCATTGATCAAGCCGTTGAGGAGCAGGAAGATGAGGAAGTCGCAATACTGGATGAATTCCCAGGGGGAGCTACTACATCTGAGACAAGTCAGCAGGAGTCTGAAGAGGAGTCAGAGGAGGATGGTGGTTGGGCGGAGGAGGAGGTGGAGCAAGAAGAGCAGGCTTTAAACTTTTCGGGGATCCCTGGTGTTGTCCGTGGCTGGGGGAGGAGACCGAGGACAACATTATCCTGGATGATGAGCAGGAACCAGGACGCTACACCACTTCCAATTTAGTGCAAATGGGGGCCTTCATGCTCCAGTGTTTGAAGAGAGACCCCTGTATAAAAAGCATAAAGGGCAAGGACCTGAACTGGGTGGCAACGTACTTAGAACCCCGGTACAAGCACAAAATGACGGACATGTAACCACCATCACAGAGGGCTGTCAGAATGCAGCATTTCCAGGCCTTGCTGCGAGAGATGCTGAATTCTGCTGTTGCGGACGCTGGCAGAGGAATTTCCACCCACAGCGTAACAGGTGCGGGTACCAATCCTACCGCAACTGCAAAAAGAGAGCGGTTTGAAGATGTGTTGGTCACTTTGGATATGAGATCATTCTTGCAGCCAACCCATCGACAGCCGCCCTCCGGATCCAGCCTCAGGGAACGCATAGACCGACAGGTGTCCGACTACATCGGGTTAACGGCCGATGTGGACGCTCTGAGAAGCGAGGAACCCCTGGACTACTGGGTGGGCAGGCTTGACCTGGGGCCAGAGCTGGCACAATTTGCCATGGAACTCTTGGCTTGCTCCTCGTCGAGTGTCCTGTCCGAAAGAACGTTCAGCGCAGCAGGGGGGTTTCCGGACCGATAAGCGCACTCGCCTAGCTCACGACAGTGTGGACTACCTTACATTTCTAAAAATGAATGAGGCATGGATCTCGTGGCACTAAATAAATCAGTCCCCCGACTTCCAGATACAGCATTTCCTACCTCTCCAGCCCCAACATCTATGAACTTGCAGTTTGCCACCAAGTTTTTCTGTTTTCCTCGACACAAGGAGGAAATTTCTTCCCATTGAAATGCTAATGGTGGAGTAAACTGCATAATAATGCGGCATCCCCTATGGGCCCATGTATAATTTACACATAAAATGAGATCACTCCTGCCCCTTGTTTCATTGCATATTTGTTTAATTATCTTTTCTTAAAAAGCTTTTTCAATTAATTTTCAATATTTAAAAAAGGAATAAAAATGTCAGTTTATTGGTGTACCTGATAATTAATTACGAGTTTGGGAATAATTATATTATCTATTAGCGCAGTTCTGTCCATCTCAGGCACACGCATCCCCTGCCGCATCCAATGGATTACTTTGTGTTGGTTTTCAAGGTAAATCTCAACGTGTTCTGATGTTTTTCTTTTCCCCCGTTCACAGCACCTCTCGTCCATGTGGCCATCTCTGGTATTGCAGCCTATTCTCCTAAAGGCAATACCAGTTACAGCCACATGGACAAGAGAGGCGTTTGTTAAGGTCAGATACCCCTTTAAGAAGATTGGTGCAATGATATGATCAATGTGAAATCCAGGGGTAGGCAACCTCCGGCACTCCAGCTGTTGTGAAACTACAACTCCCAGCATGCATACTTGCTCTGCTCATCTCAAAACTCTCATAGAAGTGAATAGAGCATGCTGGGGATTGTAGTTTCACAACAGCTGGAGTGCCGAAGGTTGCTGACCCCCGGTGTAATCAAAAGCGCCAGATCACTAAGAAGACAAATACCTAAAGTGTCAGCGAAACTGAAATCCAATATCATGTACAAAAGAGGCAAAGGGTTAAAGAGTTATAATATTGCAGCTGGTCCCATGTAAAAGATATCAGGGACAAGTGTGCCGCCAAATCGCCGTACAACCTCAGCGCCGCTACATTTCACAATAATTGCTGTTAGGTCTGACAACTCACCAATGGCTGACAACTCAGTATATTATGTCATATTAAAAGCATTATAATGAACTTATGTTTAACAATACAAGAATACATCTGACAACTTGTTTTACTACAGCTGTATCTGACAACTTAGCACTACTACATCTGACAAGCTGATAAATCTTCTTTGCTACATCTGATAACCTAGCTATCCTAAATCTAAGGACTCAGCTATGCTACATAATAAGAATTCAGCTATCCTGTATCTGACAACTGAGCAATCCTACATCTGAGAACTTAGCAATTTTGTATCTGACAACTCAGCTTTGCAACATCTAAGAATTCAACTTTCTTGTATCCAACAACTCAGCTATCCTATTCCTAAGAACTCAGCCATCTTGTATCTGACAACCTAGCTATTCCTTACCTAAAGACTCAGCCTTCTTGTATCTGACAACTCAGCTATCCCTTATCTGAGAACTTAGCCATTTTGTATCTGACAACTCAGCTATGCTACATTTAAGAACTCAGCCACCCTGTATTTAGCCATTCTACATCTGAGAACTTAGCAATTTAGTATCTGACAACTCAGCTGTGCTATATCTAAGAACCTGACAACCCGGCTATCCTACATCAGACAATACTGCTCTTGTATATATATAAAAAAAACTTCTCTGATATATCTGACAACTTATCTCTGCTGCTATGCATATTTGCTAGATCTAACAACTCCGCTATCCCACTTCAGCTATGTTACATTTCATTTTAACTCTGCTACATGTAACGACTCTTTACTACATCTGACAATTAATTTCTGCTACATCTGAAAACTCAGCTCTATGACAACTCAACTCAGCACTGCTACATCTGGAAGCTCCTCTTTACTGCATCTGACAACTCAACTATCCTACATCTGACAACTCATCTGTACTAGACCTGACAACTCAGCTGTCCTGCATCTGGCAACTCATCTGTACTAGACCTGACAACTCAGCTGTCCTGCATCTGGCAACTCATCTGTACTAGACCTGACAACTCATCTGTACTAGACCTGACAACTCAGCTGTACTAGACCTGACAACTCAACTGTCCTGCATCTGACAACTCATCTGTACTAGACCTGACAACTCAGCTGTCCTGCATCTGGCAACTCATCTGTACTAGACCTGACAACTCATCTGTACTAGACCTGACAACTCAGCTGTCCTGCATCTGGCAACTCATCTGTACTAGACCTGACAACTCAGCTGTACTAGACCTGACAACTCAACTGTCCTGCATCTGACAACTCATCTGTACTAGACCTGACAACTCAGCTGTCCTGCATCTGGCAACTCATCTGTACTAGACCTGACAACTCATCTGTACTAGACCTGACAACTCAGCTGTCCTGCATCTGACAACTCATCTGTACTAGACCTGACAACTCAGCTGTCCTACATCTGACAACTCAGCTGTCCTACATCTGACAACTCATCTGTACTAGACCTGACAACTCAGCTGTCCTGCATCTGGCAACTCATCTGTACTAGACCTGACAACTCATCTGTACTAGACCTGACAACTCAACTATCCTACATCTGACAACTCATCTGTACTAGACCTGACAACTCAGCTGTCCTACATCTGACAACTCATCTGTACTAGACCTGACAACTCAGCTGTCCTGCATCTGTCAACTCATCTGTACTAGACCTGACAACTCATCTGTCCTGCATCTGACAACTCATCTGTACTAGACCTGACAACTCATCTGTACTAGATCTGCCAACTCATCTGTACTAGACCTGACAACTCATCTGTACTAGACCTGACAACTCATCAGTACTAGACCTGACAACCCATCTGTACTAGACCTGACAACTCAGCTATCCTACATCTGACAACTCATCTGTACTAGACCTGACAACTCAGCTATCCTACATCTGTCAACTCATCTGTACTAGACCTGACAACTCATCTGTCCTGCATCTGACAACTCATCTGTACTAGACCTGCCAACTCATCTGTACTAGACCTGACAACTCATCTGTACTAGACCTGACAACTCATCTGTACTAGACCTGACAACTCAGCTGTCCTACACCTGACAACCCAGCTGTCCGGAGTTGACAGTCCAGAGCTGGAAGTCTATCAGTGGAGCAGAAGAGTCTTCGGGGGGCTTTAATCAGCCCCCGCGCTCCGCCTGGCGCCCCTGAAGTGTGTGTTCCCTAATTAGGCGGCTTTATGAATTGACTCGATAGCGATCTATTCAAGGATTTATCCAAATTCTCCCACAAGTTAATCACACCTGAAATGGAAATGAAGGTGGAAGGAGCCGCTAATCACAGGCAGCAGTAAAAGCGGCATATTTATAACGGCATAAAAAGGAATATTAAATTAATGATCATTAGAGTTAAGTGGTAAGATAAAAATCCGGGCGGCCGAGCAGCGAGGAGCCGCCGCTCCAGGAACGGATTAGCGGGGACGGCTGCAGAAGGCTGTGTCAATATTAATACAATGCCCACAGCCATGATATATTAAAGGGGCCCTCCGGGATCATGGAAAAGGTGCCCCCCCCAGGAAGAGCACTTCTCTGGGCAGGCAGAAAAAAAATCCTGTAGCATTTTGTACTTAAAGCTCCGCATTGTGCCATTCCTCTGTTATTCCTACCAGAAAATGTAAGAATTAATTGACAACTGGGTTTTACCATTTCACTTGTCAATGGGGCGTGTCCCTGCACACTCTGTCCAATCACAACCAAGAATGTCCGGCTGTAATGGGGCGTGTCCCTGCACACTCTGTCCAATCACAACCAAGAATGTCCGGCTGTAATGGGGCGTGTCCCTGCACACTCTGTCCAATCACAAACAAGAATGTCCGGCTGTAATGGGGCGTGTCCCTGCACACTCTGTCCAATCACAAACAAGAATGTCCGGCTGTAATGGGGCGTGTCCCTGCACACTCTGTCCAATCACAACCAAGAATGTCCGGCTGTAATGGGGTGTGTCCCTGCACACACTGTCCAATCACAAACAAGAATGTCGGGCTGTAATGGGGCGTGTCCCTGCACACTCTGTCCAATCACAAACAAGAATGTCAGGCTGTAATGGGGCGTGTCCCTACACACTCTGTCCAATCACAAACAAGAATGTCGGGCTGTAATGGGGCGTGTCCCTGGACACTCTGTCCAATCACAACCAAGAATGTCCGGCTGTAATGGGGCGTGTCCCTGCACACTCTGTCCAATCACAACCAAGAATGTCAGGCTGTAATGGGGCGTGTCCCTGCACACACTGTCCAATCACAACCAAGAATGTCCGGCTGTATCGGGAAACACACATTTGGTGTCACTAAAACTTAGGGTACTACGTTCACACTTGCGGCAGAGGATTCCGTCGCTGGAACTGCCTGCCGGATCCGACAAAACGCATGCAAACTGATGGCATTTGTCAAAAGGATCAGGATCCTGATCCGTCTGACAAATGCATTGAAATGCCAGATCCGTCTCTCTGGTGTCATCCGGAAAAACGGATCCAGCATTTATTTATTTTTTCACATTTTTTGCGGTCTGAGCATGTGCAGACCGCAATGCCGGATCCATGTTGCCGGAACACTCAGGGCCGGATACGGCATTAATGCATGTCAATGGGGAAAAAATGATAGATAGACAGTAGAGTTGAGCGAACACCTGGATGTTCGGGTTCGAGAAGTTCGGCCGAACATCCCGGAAATGTTCGGGTTCGGGATCCGAACCCGATCCGAACTTCGTCCCGAACCCGAACCCCATTGAAGTCAATGGGGACCCGAACTTTTCGGCACTAAAAAGGCTGTAAAACAGCCCAGGAAAGAGCTAGAGGGCTGCAAAAGGCAGCAACATGTAGGTAAATCCCCTGCAAACAAATGTGGATAGGGAAATGAATTAAAATAAAAATTAAATAAATAAAAATTAACCAAAATCAATTGGAGAGAGGTTCCATAGCAGAGAATCTGGCTTCCCGTCACCCACCACTGGAACAGTCCATTCTCAGATATTTAGGCCCCGGCACCCAGGCAGAGGAGAGAGGTCCCGTAACAGAGAATCTGTCTTCATGTCAGCAGAGAATTAGTCTGCATGTCATAGCAGAGAATGAGGCTTCACGTCAGCCACCACTGCAACAGTCCATTGGCATATATTTAGGCCCAGCACCCAGGCAGAGGAGGGAGGTCCCGTAACAGAGAATCTGTCTTCATGTCAGCAGAGAATTAGTCTGCATGTCATAGCAGAGAATGAGGCTTCACGTCAGCCACCACTGCAACAGTCCATTGGCATATATTTAGGCCCAGCACACACACAGGCAGAGGAGAGAGGTCCCGTAACAGAGAATCTGGCTTCATGTCAGCAGAGAATCAGTCTGCATGTCATAGCAGAGAATGAGGCTTCACGTCAGCCACCACTGCAACAGTCCATTGGCATATATTTAGGCCCAGCACACACACAGGCAGAGGAGAGAGGTCCCGTAACAGAGAATCTGGCTTCATGTCAGCAGAGAATCAGTCTGCATGTCATAGCAGAGAATGAGGCTTCACGTCAGCCACCACTGCAACAGTCCATTGGCATATATTTAGGCCCAGCACCCAGGCAGAGGAGGGAGGTCCCGTAACAGAGAATCTGTCTTCATGTCAGCAGAGAATTAGTCTGCATGTCATAGCAGAGAATGAGGCTTCACGTCAGCCACCACTGCAACAGTCCATTGGCATATATTTAGGCCCAGCACACACACAGGCAGAGGAGAGAGGTCCCGTAACAGAGAATCTGGCTTCATGTCAGCAGAGAATCAGTCTGCATGTCATAGCAGAGAATGAGGCTTCACGTCACCCACCACTGCAACAGTCCATTGGCATATATTTAGGCCTAGCACACAGGCAGAGCAGAGAGGTCCCGTAACAGACAATCTGGCTTCATGTCAGCAGAGAATCAGTCTGCATGTCATAGCAGAGAATGAGGCTTCACGTCACCCACCACTGCAACAGTCCATTGGCATATATTTAGGCCTAGCACACAGGCAGAGCAGAGAGGTCCCGTAACAGACAATCTGGCTTCATGACAGCAGAGAATTAGTCTGCATGTCATAGCAGAGAATGAGGCTTCACGTCAGCCACCACTGCAACAGTCCATTGGCATATATTTAGGCCCAGCACCCAGGCAGAGGAGAGAGGTCCCGTAACAGACAATCTGGCTTCATGTCAGCAGAGAATTAGTCTGCATGTCATAGCAGAGAATCAGGCTTCACGTCAGCCACCACTGCAACAGTCCATTGTCATAAATTTAGGCCCAGCACCCAGGCAGAGGAGAGAGGTCCCGTAACAGACAATCTGGCTTCATGTCAGCAGAGAATTAGTCTGCATGTCATAGCAGAGAATGAGGCTTCACGTCAGCCACCACTGCAACAGTCCATTGGCATATATTTAGGCCTAGCACACAGGCAGAGCAGAGAGGTCCCGTAACAGACAATCTGGCTTCATGACAGCAGAGAATCAGTCTGCATGTCATAGCAGAGAATCAGGCTTCACGTCAGCCACCACTGCAACAGTCCATTGGCATATATTTAGGCCCAGCACACACACAGGCAGAGGAGAGAGGTCCCGTAACAGACAATCTGGCTTCATGTCAGCAGAGAATCAGTCTTCATATCATAGCCTAGAATCAGGCTTCACGTCACCCACCACTGTAAGAGTCAATTTTCATAAATTTAGGCCCAGAACCCAGGCAGAGGAGAAAGGTCCCGTAACAGACAATCTGGCTTCATGTCAGCAGAGAATCAGTCTTCATATCATAGCAGAGAATCAGGCTTCACGTCACCCACCACTGCAACAGTCAATTGTCATAAATTTAGGCCCAGCACCCAGGCAGAGGAGAGAGCTCCCGTAACAGAGGATCTGGCTTCATGTCAGCAGAGAATCAGTCTGCATGTCATAGCAGAGAATGAGGCTTCACGTCACCCACCACTGCAACAGTCCATTGGCATATATTTAGGCCTAGCACACAGGCAGAGCAGAGAGGTCCCGTAACAGACAATCTGGCTTCATGTCAGCAGAGAATCAGTCTGCATGTCATAGCAGAGAATGAGGCTTCACGTCACCCACCACTGCAACAGTCCATTGGCATATATTTAGGCCTAGCACACAGGCAGAGCAGAGAGGTCCCGTAACAGACAATCTGGCTTCATGACAGCAGAGAATCAGTCTGCATGTCATAGCAGAGAATGAGGCTTCACGTCACCCACCACTGCAACAGTCCATTGGCATATATTTAGGCCTAGCACACAGGCAGAGCAGAGAGGTCCCGTAACAGACAATCTGGCTTCATGTCAGCAGAGAATCAGTCTGCATGTCATAGCAGAGAATGAGGCTTCACGTCACCCACCACTGCAACAGTCCATTGGCATATATTTAGGCCTAGCACACAGGCAGAGCAGAGAGGTCCCGTAACAGACAATCTGGCTTCATGACAGCAGAGAATCAGTCTGCATGTCATAGCAGAGAATGAGGCTTCACGTCACCCACCACTGCAACAGTCCATTGGCATATATTTAGGCCTAGCACACAGGCAGAGCAGAGAGGTCCCGTAACAGACAATCTGGCTTCATGTCAGCAGAGAATCAGTCTGCATGTCATAGCAGAGAATGAGGCTTCACGTCACCCACCACTGCAACAGTCCATTGGCATATATTTAGGCCTAGCACACAGGCAGAGCAGAGAGGTCCCGTAACAGACGATCTGGCTTCATGTCAGCAGAGAATCAGTCTGCATGTCATAGCAGAGAATCAGGCTTCACGTCAGCCACCACTGCAACAGTCCATGGTCATAAATTTAGGCCCAGCACCCAGGCAGAGGAGAGAGGTCCCGTAACAGACAATCTGGCTTCATGTCAGCAGAGAATTAGTCTGCATGTCATAGCAGAGAATCAGGCTTCATGTCAGCCACCACTGCAACAGTCCATTGGCATATATTTAGGCCTAGCACACAGGCAGAGGAGAGGTTCATTCAACTTTGGGTAGCATCGCAATATAATGGTAAAATGAAAATAAAAATAGGATTGAATGAGGAAGTGCCCTGGAGTCCAATAATATATGGTTATGGGGAGGTAGTTAATGTCTAATCTGGACAAGGGACGGACAGGTCCTGTGGGATCCATGCCTGGTTCATTTTTATGAACGTCAGCTTGTCCACATTGGCTGTAGACAGGCGGCTGCGTTTGTCTGTAATGACGCCCCCTGCCGTGCTGAATACACGTTCAGACAAAACGCTGGCTGCCGGGCAGGCCAGCACCTCCAAGGCATAAAAGGCTAGCTCTGGCCACGTGGACAATTTAGAGACCCAGAAGTTGAATGGGGCCGAACCATCAGTCAGTACGTGGAGGGGTGTGCACACGTACTGTTCCACCATGTTAGTGAAATGTTGCCTCCTGCTAACACGTTGCGTATCAGGTGGTGGTGCAGTTAGCTGTGGCGTGTTGACAAAAGTTTTCCACATCTCTGCCATGCTAACCCTGCCCTCAGAGGAGCTGGCCGTGACACAGCTGCCTTGGCGACCTCTTGCTCCTCCTCTGCCTTGGCCTTGGGCTTCCACTTGTTCCCCTGTGACATTTGGGAATGCTCTCAGTAGCGCGTCTACCAACGTGCGCTTGTACTCGCGCATCTTCCTATCACGCTCCAGTGCAGGAAGTAAGGTGGGCACATTGTCTTTGTAGCGTGGATCCAGCAGGGTGGCAACCCAGTAGTCCGCACAGGTTAAAATGTGGGCAACTCTGCTGTCGTTGCGCAGGCACTGCAGCATGTAGTCGCTCATGTGTGCCAGGCTGCCCAGGGGTAAGGACAAGCTGTCCTCTGTGGGAGGCGTATCGTCATCGTCCTGCCTTTCCCCCCAGCCACGCACCAGTGATGGACCCGAGCTGCGTTGGGTGCCACCCCGCTGTGACCATGCTTCATCCTCATCCTCCTCCACCTCCTCCTCATCCTCGTCCTCCTCGTCCTCCAGTAGTGGGCCCTGGCTGGCCACATTTGTACCTGGCCTCTGCTGTTGCAAAAAACCTCCCTCTGAGTCACTTCGAAGAGACTGGCCTGAAAGTGCTAAAAATGACCCCTCTTCCTCATCCTCCTCCTCCTCCTCCTGGGCCACCTCCTGTTCCATCATCGCCCTAAGTGTTTTCTCAAGGAGACATAGAAGTGGTATTGTAACGCTGATAACGGTGTCATCGCCACTGGCCATGTTGGTGGAGTACTCGAAACAGCGCAACAGGGCACACAGGTCTCGCATGGAGGCCCAGTCATTGGTGGTGAAGTGGTGCTGTTCTGTAGTGCGACTGACCCGTGCGTGCTGCAGCTGAAACTCCACTATGGCCTGCTGCTGCTCGCACAGTCTGTCCAGCATGTGCAAGGTGGAGTTCCACCTGGTGGGCACGTCGCATATGAGGCGGTGAGCGGGAAGGCCGAAGTTACGCTGTAGCGCAGACAGGCGAGCAGCGGCAGGATGTGAACGCCGGAAGCGCGAACAGACGGCCCGCACTTTATGCAGCAGCTCTGACATGTCGGGGTAGTTGTGAATGAACTTCTGCACCACCAAATTCAGCACATGCGCCAAGCAAGGGATGTGCGTCAAATTGGCTAGTCCCAGAGCTGCAACGAGATTTCGCCCATTATCACACACCACCAGGCCGGGCTTGAGGCTCACCGGCAGCAACCACTCGTCGGTCTGTTGTTCAATACCCCGCCACAACTCCTGTGCGGTGTGGGGCCTGTCCCCCAAACATATGAGTTTCAGAATGGCCTGCTGACGTTTACCCCGGGCTGTGCTGAAGTTGGTGGTGAAGGTGTGTGGCTGACTGGATGAGCAGGTGGAAGAAGAGGAGGAGGAAGCCGAGAAGGAGGAGGTGGCAACAGGAGGCAAAGAATGTTGCCCTGCGATCCTTGGCGGCGGCAGGACGTGCGCCAAACAGCTCTCCGCCTGGGGCCCAGCTGCCACTACATTTACCCAGTGTGCAGTTAGGGAGATATAGCGTCCCTGGCCGTGCTTACTGGTCCACGTATCTGTGGTTAGGTGGACCTTGCTACAGATGGCGTTGCGCAGTGCACACTTGATTTTATGGGATACTTGGTTGTGCAGGGAAGGCACGGCTCTCTTGGAGAAGTAGTGCCGGCTGGGAACAACATACTGTGGGACAGCAAGCGACATGAGCTGTTTGAAGCTGTCTGTGTCCACCAGCCTAAATGACAGCATTTCATAGGCCAGTAGTTTAGAAATGCTGGCATTCAGGGCCAGGGATCGAGGGTGGCTAGGTGGGAATTTACGCTTTCTATCAAATGTTTGTGAGATGGAGAGCTGAACGCTGGCGTGTGACATGGTTGAGACGCTTGGTGACGGAGGTGGTGGTGGTGGTGTTGGTGGTACATCCCCTGTTTGCTGGGCGGCAGGTGCCAACGTTCCTCCAGAGGCGGAGGAAGAGGCCGAGGCGGCAGCAGCAGAATAGGCCGAGGCGGCAGCAGCAGAAGAGGTAGCAGGGGGAGCCTGAGTGACTTCCTTGGTTTTAAGGTGTTTACTCCACTGCAGTTCATGCTTTGCATGCAGGTGCCTGGTCATGCAGGTTGTGCTCAGGTTCAGAACGTTAATGCCTCGCTTCAGGCTCTGATGGCACAGCGTGCAAACCACTCGGGTCTTGTCGTCAGCACATTGTTTGAAGAAGTGCCATGCCAGGGAACTCCTTGAAGCTGCCTTTGGGGTGCTCGGTCCCAGATGGCGGCGGTCAGTAGCAGGCGGAGTCTCTTGGCGGCGGGTGTTCTGCTTTTGCCCACTGCTCCCTCTTTTGCTACGCTGTTGGCTCGGTCTCACCACTGCCTCTTCCTCCGAACTGTGAAAGTCAGTGGCACGACCTTCATTCCATGTGGGGTCTAGGACCTCATCGTCCCCTGCATCGTCTTCCACCCAGTCTTGATCCCTGACCTCCTGTTCAGTCTGCACACTGCAGAAAGACGCAGCAGTTGGCACCTGTGTTTCGTCATCATCAGAGACATGCTGAGGTGGTATTCCCATGTCCTCATCATCAGGAAACATAAGTGGTTGTGCGTCAGTGCATTCTATGTCTTTCACCGCTGGGGAAGGGCTAGGTGGATGCCCTTGGGAAACCCTGCCAGCGGAGTCTTCAAACAGCATAAGAGACTGCTGCATAACTTGAGGCTGAGACAGTTTCCCTGGTATGCATGGGGGTGATGTGACAGACTGATGGGGTTGGTTTTCAGGCGCCATCTGTGCGCTTTCTGCAGAAGACTGGGTGGGAGATAATGTGAACGTGCTGGATCCACTGTCGGCCACCCAATTGACTAATGCCTGTACCTGCTCAGGCCTTACCATCCTTAGAACGGCATTGGGCCCCACCATATATCGCTGTAAATTCTGGCGGCTACTGGGACCTGAGGTAGTTGGTACACTAGGACGTGTGGATGTGGCAGAACGGCCACGTCCTCTCCCAGCACCAGAGGGTCCACTAACACCACCACGACCATGTCCACGTCCGCGTCCCTTACTAGATGTTTTTCTCATTGTTATGGTTCACCACAACAACAAATATATTATTTGGCCCAATGTATTGTATTCAAATTCAGCGGGATATAAATTTGAGGCCTAGTATTTAGGCGCTGGGTGACCGGTATGGATTTAGTGACAGAATTAGACTTGGAAATGCACAGAAGCGTGTGTGTGAAGTTATTCTGAATGACCCTATGTGCACCTTCAATATTATATACCCTTTTAGGGATAGATTTCAAATAGCTCTGATATAGCAGAAACCACTAAATTATGAAATTGCTAAATTGGGAATTGTACTTCAACCCAGAACAAAAAATGTGCTTTGACGGACACTAAATATCTTGCCCAGCAACAACAGTACAGCGGTGGGTAACGAGAGATTTAGAGGGAATTAAATTTGAGGCCTAGTATTTAGGCGCTGGGTGACCGGTATGGATTTAGTGACAGAATTAGACTTGGAAATGCACAGAAGCGTGTGTGTGAAGTTATTCTGAATGACCCTATGTGCACCTTCAATATTATATACCCTTTTAGGGATAGATTTCAAATAGCTCTGATATAGCAGAAACCACTAAATTATGAAATTGCTAAATTGGGAATTGTACTTCAACCCAGAACAAAAAATGTGCTTTGACGGACACTAAATATCTTGCCCAGCAACAACAGTACAGCGGTGGGTAACGAGAGATTTAGAGGGAATTAAATTTGAGGCCTAGTATTTAGGCGCTGGGTCACCGGTATGGATTTAGTGACAGAATTAGACTTGGAAATGCACAGAAGCGTGTGTGTGAAGTTATTCTGAATGACCCTATGTGCACCTTCAATATTATATACCCTTTTTGGGATAGATTTCAAATAGCTCTGATATAGCAGAAACCACTAAATTATGAAATTGCTAAATTGGGAATTGTACTTCAACCCAGAACAAAAAATGTGCTTTGACGGGCACTAAATAACTTTCCCAGCTACAACAGGACAACGGTAACGAGAGATTTAGAGGGATTTAAATTTGAGGCCTAGTATTTAGGCGCTGGGTGACAGGTATGGGTTTAGTGACAGAATTAGACTTGGAAATACACAGTAGCGGGTGTGTGTGAAGTTATTCTGAATGACCCTATGTGCACCTTCAATATTATATACCCTTTTAGGGATAGATTTCAAATAGCTCTGATATAGCAGAAACCACTAAATTATGAAATTGCTAAATTGGGAATTGTACTTCAACCCAGAACAAAAAATGTGCTTTGACGGACACTAAATATCTTGCCCAGCAACAACAGTACAGCGGTGGGTAACGAGAGATTTAGAGGGAATTAAATTTGAGGCCTAGTATTTAGGCGCTGGGTCACCGGTATGGATTTAGTGACAGAATTAGACTTGGAAATACACAGTAGCGGGTGTGTGTGAAGTTATTCTGAATGACCCTATGTGCACCTTCAATATTATATACCCTTTTTGGGATAGATTTCAAATAGCTCTGATATAGCAGGAACCACTAAATTATGAAATTGCTAAATTGGGAATTGTACTTCAACCCAGAACAAAAAATGTGCTTTGACGGGCACTAAATAACTTTCCCAGCTACAACAGGACAACGGTAACGAGAGATTTAGAGGGATTTAAATTTGAGGCCTAGTATTTAGGCGCTGGGTGACAGGTATGGGTTTAGTGACAGAATTAGACTTGGAAATACACAGTAGCGGGTGTGTGTGAAGTTATTCTGAATGACCCTATGTGCACCTTCAATATTATATACCCTTTTTGGGATAGATTTCAAATAGCTCTGATATAGCAGAAACCACTAAATTATGAAATTGCTAAATTGGGAATTGTACTTCAACCCAGAACAAAAAATGTGCTTTGACGGACACTAAATATCTTGCCCAGCAACAACAGTACAGCGGTGGGTAACGAGAGATTTAGAGGGAATTAAATTTGAGGCCTAGTATTTAGGCGCTGGGTCACCGGTATGGATTTAGTGACAGAATTAGACTTGGAAATACACAGTAGCGGGTGTGTGTGAAGTTACTCTGAATGACCCTATGTGCACCTTCAATATTATATACCCTTTTTGGGATAGATTTCAAAGAGCTCTGATATAGCAGGAACCACTAAATTATGAAATTGCTAAATTGAGAATTGTATTTCAACCCAGAACAAGAAATGTGCTTGAACGGACACTAAATAACTCGCCCAGCTACAGCACTAGGGACAGATTTAGCTGGATATAAATTTGAGGCCTAGTATTTAGGCGCTGGGTGACAGGTATGGGTTTAGTGACAGAATTAGACTTGGAAATACACAGTAGCGGGTGTGTGTGAAGTTATTCTGAATGACCCTATGTGCACCTTCAATATTATATACCCTTTTAGGGATAGATTTCAAATAGCTCTGATATAGCAGAAACCACTAAATTATGAAATTGCTAAATTGGGAATTGTACTTCAACCCAGAACAAAAAATGTGCTTTGACGGACACTAAATATCTTGCCCAGCAACAACAGTACAGCGGTGGGTAACGAGAGATTTAGAGGGAATTAAATTTGAGGCCTAGTATTTAGGCGCTGGGTCACCGGTATGGATTTAGTGACAGAATTAGACTTGGAAATACACAGTAGCGGGTGTGTGTGAAGTTATTCTGAATGACCCTATGTGCACCTTCAATATTATATACCCTTTTTGGGATAGATTTCAAATAGCTCTGATATAGCAGGAACCACTAAATTATGAAATTGCTAAATTGGGAATTGTACTTCAACCCAGAACAAAAAATGTGCTTTGACGGGCACTAAATAACTTTCCCAGCTACAACAGGACAACGGTAACGAGAGATTTAGAGGGATTTAAATTTGAGGCCTAGTATTTAGGCGCTGGGTGACAGGTATGGGTTTAGTGACAGAATTAGACTTGGAAATACACAGTAGCGGGTGTGTGTGAAGTTATTCTGAATGACCCTATGTGCACCTTCAATATTATATACCCTTTTTGGGATAGATTTCAAATAGCTCTGATATAGCAGAAACCACTAAATTATGAAATTGCTAAATTGGGAATTGTACTTCAACCCAGAACAAAAAATGTGCTTTGACGGACACTAAATATCTTGCCCAGCAACAACAGTACAGCGGTGGGTAACGAGAGATTTAGAGGGAATTAAATTTGAGGCCTAGTATTTAGGCGCTGGGTCACCGGTATGGATTTAGTGACAGAATTAGACTTGGAAATACACAGTAGCGGGTGTGTGTGAAGTTACTCTGAATGACCCTATGTGCACCTTCAATATTATATACCCTTTTTGGGATAGATTTCAAAGAGCTCTGATATAGCAGGAACCACTAAATTATGAAATTGCTAAATTGGGAATTGTATTTCAACCCAGAACAAGAAATGTGCTTGAACGGACACTAAATAACTCGCCCAGCTACAGCACTAGGGACAGATTTAGCTGGATATAAATTTGAGGCCTAGTATTTAGGCGCTGGGTGACCGGTATGGATTTAGTGACAGAATTAGACTGGGATATGGCCAAAAAATGAACAGACTATTGCTGGTTAAATGCACTTGGTGTCACAGCTTCACCCTGATGTAGGCTTTAGCCAAAAAACAACCACACCATTGAGGGTTAAATGCACTTGGTCGCAGCTTGTGCTGGCGCACCACAAGACACAAAATGGCCGCCGATCACCCCAGAAAAATGAGACTGACAAACGGTCTGTGCAGCCTAAAAACAGTGAGCAATTGAGGATCAGCAGCTCAATGATCCACAGCTGCAGATCGATCAGTTAATCAAGTCCTTTGGAGGAGTTAATCTGCCTAATCTCGCCCTACTGTCGCAGCCGCAACCTCTCCCTACGCTAATCAGAGCAGAGTGACGGGCGGCGCTATGTGACTCCAGCTTAAATAGAGGCTGGGTCACATGGTGCTCTGGCCAATCACAGCCATGCCAATAGTAGGCATGGCTGTGATGGCCTCTTGGGGCAAGTAGTATGACGCTTGTTGATTGGCTGCTTTGCAGCCTTTCAAAAAGCGCCAAGAAAGCGTCACAAAAGCGCGAAGAAAGCGACGAACACCGAACCCGAACCCGGACTTTTACGAAAATGTCCGGGTTCGGGTCCGTGTCACGGACACCCCAAAATTCGGTACGAACCCGAACTATACAGTTCGAGTTCGCTCATCCCTAATAGACAGATATGAGATAGATAGATAGATAGATAGATAGATAGATAGATAGGAGATAGATAGATAGATAGATAATAGATAGATAGATAATAGATAGATAGATAATAGATAGATAGATAATAGATAGATAGATAGATAGATATTAGATAGATAGATAGATAGATAGATAATAGATATATAATAGATAGATAAATAGATAATAGATAGATAGATAATAGACAGATAGACAGATAGATAGATGTGAGATATTATAAACCCTTAAGTAGACGTATCTGACAACTCTCATGCGTTCAGTAATAGGTCATGTCCACACAGACGGAGCGGATGTGGCGTACAGGTTTTCGGTCAGTGCTAATGATTAACCTCTTCCCCACCGTACTGGATGAATAACAGACCAACTGTGGTCAGACCAGTGCACTCAGTGTGACCGATGTGGTGAACAGGCAGCACGGCCACTGCAGCTCATGCGGCCATTTTTACACACATATAAGCATCACTGCAGAATCCTATGACAACCACTCCGGCCATCATTTCTGACTTATATCAGTTGTCACCTCCTGTCCCTGAAATAAAAGAGACGCAAGGATACATTGTAACAAACCGTCACTTGTGTGAGCAGCACTTAGTCCATAAAGAGGTTTTCACCCTCCAGAGGTTTAGATTGACCGACTGCAAGCAGAAAATTCATCCTTATTTGGCTACATGCACACGACCATTGTGCGTTTTGCGTTCCGCAAATCGCGGATCCGCAAAACACAGATGGCGTCCGTGTGCGTTCCGGACAGCCTTTAATAGAACTGCCTATTCTTGTCCGCAAAGCGCGGACAAGAATAGGACAGGTTATATTTTTTTGTGGACCACGGAACGGAGGAACAGATGCGGACACCACACGGAGTGCTGTCCGCATCTTTTGCGGCCCCATTGAAGTGAATGGGTCCGCATCCAATCCGCAAATACTGCGGTTCGGATGTAGACCAAAACAACGGCCGTGTGCATGAGGCCTTTAGAAAAAGACAAACCCTTTCATGTGGATGAGACTGCTCAAATTATTCCAGGTATCATTGAATTTGGCACTTTGTATGACCTAGTTTGGGTGCACAATACAGGACCATAAACATTTTAGCGATGTGGCCATTAATGGGTATCCATCAGTGGGATTAACTCTATTTAATAAGGCATATTTCCTTGTGGGGTTGACCCTGCTGATTAAAATGATACCTCTCTTGTGAAAATCGGTTGTGCCGTTCCTGAGAAATAAAGACTTTTATTCTGTACAGATACGAGGGCTTCAGTGCATGGAGGGGTGGAGCCTGCACCAGAACACTGAGCCCCGCCCCTTGGTGCACTGAAGCCCTCAATGCCTAAAGAATAAAACTCTTTCTTTCTCGGGAGTGCCATAACCGATTTTCACAAGACAGGTATCCTTTTAATCAGCAGGATCAACCCTACCAGGCAGCGTGTCTGGTTTAGTAGGATTGATTCTGCTGACAAGTGCTCTTTAAGTGCGTACTACTCCCTTTTGCAGAGCCATGCGCACAGGCCAATCCAATAAATGGTGGACTCAGTCCATGGGACAATGACCAAATATAAGCACTTATGTACTGTATGTGCCTACTAGTCGTTAGACCTCATGGGAAGCCTGAAGTTCCCCTAGGCAGTAAGCTTCCATTTTTGGCCCTTAATAGGGTTTTCCTGCTAAAAAAAAATCATCTTAAAGCTAAACATTCGATGAAATGTCGACATTCAGAAGCATTTCCCAAGTATCATTCAAAGCCTTGTATAAAATTCCCATCACAGGAGGACGGCGATGTATTTATTCAGCCTTCTACGGTCTAGATTATTACACACTCTGAAAAATTATACTGCCACATCAATGTTGTAAAAGCTCTTCATCCTATAAAAACATTATAGAAAAACCAAAATTATACTTTAACTAGTGCACTTTTTACTATCTCATAAAAGAAAGGATAAATAGAAGTAGCATTCCAGGAAGGATAATGCAGGTCCCGGCTGTGCCATTAGGCCAGGAGTTAGCAATTTACTCTTTTTACCTAAAATAAAATGGTAGGTTTTACATTTTTCTCATGTGACCAAAATGGCAGACTCGTTTTTGAAAAATGCTACTTTTTCCGTGTGCCTACGGGATTGTTGTGTTGGATTGACACAAGCATTTTGAACCCTGGAGAGAAGTTTTACACCAAAATGTATTTCAGTGGGAAGTTTTTGTAATTTTTTGGACAGATAGGTAAATCGATGGACAGACAGACTGAGAGATGATGACGTTTTTGCCGTAAAATGCTTTTGCTGTAACTACCTGTAATCTTGTAGTGTTCAATAACAGATAGATATGATAGATGATAGATAGATAGATAGATAATAGATAGATAGAAGATGATAGTTCGATAGATAGATATCAATGAGAAGATAAGAAGTAGATACCTGGAACCACTTCACTGGCGCGGCTGGGCAAGATGTCATGGACGAGATGCGTCGTATAAAGTAGTTTCATTGCTGTCAACGCGTTTCAAGGGCGTATAGCTCTCTTCATCAGGACAATTATGCATATAGGAATATGCATAATTGTCCTGATGAAGAGGGCTATACGCCCTTGAAACACGTTGACAGCAATAAAACTACTTTATACGACGCATCTCGTCCATGACATCTTGCCCAGCCGCACCAGTGAAGTGGTTCCGGTATCTACTTCTTATCTTCTCATTGATCCTATGACGGCACTTATCCAGAAGTGCAGTTAGGAACCAAGGCTGCAGCCTGGCTATTTTCCCGGACTCTGATTGGGACATTTCACCAGCAAGGCACTCTAAGCTGTTTGACTTCATCGCAACACTTTCTGGTAAGCGCAATTTTATTATATCACAAAAAGTTACTTGTGACTGCACACATGAGGCGCTGCCTCCTCTCTCCCCTTTCTCTATTTGTTAGATAGATAGATATGAGATAGCTAGAATGGAGTAGTGCCAGCAGTCATTGCCTGCCCGCCTCTCCCTTCTCCCCGCAGGCGTGGCTGCCAAATACTCACAATTTGTTGCTTGCACCAGTAGTCCTTACCCGCCGGCATCTTCAGGTTCCTTTCCAGAGGATACACTTGCCAGAGATTCTGCCAATGGTAGCCTTCTCTGGGTTATTAAAGACACCTTTCACTGTAAGAGGATGCCTGAACAAGAAGGTTCCCTAGTTCACTAGTCATCTGGTCTTCTGTGCCTGACCCCTGCCTGTTAACCACATTCTACCTGTTCTGTCCACCCTGCCCTATGCCTGTTTATCATACTGATCTGGTGCTGCCTGCCTTGACATTTGGCCTGTTTACCGGATTGAACGTACTGTGCCTGCCACAACCTTGACTTGTTTACTGACTATGATTCTGACTGTCCCCTTTGATGCCATGCACCATCTGACTCATCTGGGTTGGCTATCACTGAACAGAGAGAAGACTCCAAGAAGTAGTGGCCTCATGTTTTTCCCCTGCAGTGGAGACCAGATAGGGGTGAAAGGGTGAAGACCAGGGGGGCTATGACCTTAGGAGTTGTCCCAAGCCAAATCCATTCAGTGACACAGTGGGTCGATACTCACTGTGTTACAAAAGGACAAAGGGTCTCCTGATAATAGGATGATCAGAACATGTCTAACTAATGGAAATCCAAGCGATCAGCTGAGATCTAAGGAGGAACCAGGCAACAAGTGTTCCATTTCTCTGCAGCTCCACCACAGGTGAATAGAAGAATTACACAACTCACAGTATATTGAATTCAGTAGGTTGTCCATATCCATCACAAGCATACTGGATCCTAGAGGTGGTCCTTTTAGCTACTCTGGCTATTCGATGAGGGGGTATAACCTCTTTTGGAGCCATAACTTGATCGATATGATCATCATCAATGTCTTCAAATATTTGGATCCTTCTCCACCAACCAAGTGAAATACTAAGCCTATGTTCTTCAGTGTTTATGATGTCCTATCTAATAACACTGTCTTGACAGCAGAGGAGCAGTGAGGTTCCTCTGTTCTGATCTTCTCCTTTTCTAATGTCCAGGGGTGTGCACATTTCTTCTCCTCATAAGCTCCGGCTACTTAGAAGTCTTTTCTTTCCATTTATAATTTGCCTGGAGCAAGGCTTTTATCTAGACTTTTAGCCAAAAGGCACCTACTGAAATATGCATCGAGAGAAACTGTGCCATGGGTGGTTTTCCCCATTTGTCCAGTTACATGTCATTAAAATAAGGTCGAGCCGAGCACAAAAACAGCTTTCGACAGGGAAGGGTGACTTACTCTGAAAAACTTTTTTGTAATAAGCAATTAACCCTTTTTTGTGGGCAGACATTTACATGCAAAATATTACAGAATTCTCTCTGGACTTTAGCATTGTTCCACCGGAGAATCAAATGATTATCTTGGGTGATAGAAGATGATCTAAAAAGTCTGAAGGGGGCTTTATATGAAGACAAGAAGACCTAGAGCCAGAGAATGAGCCTTTTGAAGCATTACTGTGCGTTCCTTTTTTTTTTTATCATAGAATATTCAGGGCTTCTAATGTAAAATGAGCCTTTCAATTTCTGCCTCTGATACATAGAAGATTCCAGCTTTTCAACGTTCAAAAGACGGGAACGATATTCATTCCATAGACGCGGCGCATTATCAATCCAAATCTATTATCTTTACAGAAAACCGGCTTCGAAAATTATCTAACTACATCTCCAGGTAAGGAGTGGGCCCAGTGCTCGCTGGCTTCAACTTCACCGACGGCGAGGGTGGCAAAAAGTTTTGTTAAGAAAAACTGAAAAACTGAAAGGGGTTCTCCTACTTTGGATAGGATATGACTTAAATGTATGATAGATTAAAGTCACACCTTCCGGGCTTCACTTTTTGGGTCAAAGCCAGTTCAGCACGCAAATATGGCAGTAGATTGCCATATGGTGCGATGCGCGCACATGTCCATGGCCAGTAGAACTAAAGCTATATTTAGATGCATGTCGACCAAATGCACCCACCCCAGTGGATGGAGCTGTGTAGTTACGGTACCCAGTTCTGGTGGTGGAGCTAAAGTTAGCCATTAGATAGATGAGGCAGAACTGTTCTTATGAGGCATGGCCATTACACAGTGGACGGAATTGTGTAGCTCTGGTGCCTAGTTCCGGTGGTGGAGCTTGTGAAAACAGCAGATTGGCAGGGATGCCAGGAGTCGGAACCCCGCCAAACTAATTTAGATGGCCTATCCTAAGGGCAGGTCATCAAAAAGTACCGTAAGTTCCTTGAAACACCTTTAAATAAAACGTTTCACTAGAATTAAGGAACCATTTGATAAGCCAGAGAATGGCCATGAAGTCATCCTTGTGACACTCTCTATGCCTATCTAGCTTGCAAACCATTCCTCTGAGCATATCCGGTAGTAGACAAGGGGCACAGTGAGTCCAGAAGACTAAATGAGCCCATTCATTAGCAACAGAGAACAATTTTATTGGATTGAGGCCAATACACACCCAGATGGGAGGAATGAATGGCTAATTTGTGAATACCCATAAAAGTGATTCATTGCCCATCATCATTGAATTGTCCTATGGGTTGTACCACATGCGTTCAGATTTCATCTTAGCCTTATCACTGTTGGACTGGACTTCCTTTTGTCCACCAGAGGTAATGTTCTGGGAGCTCAGTTCCTTTTTAAACAGAGCATGTAGACATCTATTTTTAAAGATGACTAAAAATAGGAAACAGACAAAGAATTCAAAAAATTATCTCAACCCTTCCTCTCTTCATCTCCTCCTTTCCTTTGATCCATTGTTTTTCATATTACAATTAAAACTGAGAAATATAAAAAGAAATCTTTCTGTGTCCAAGAAAATAAGTCATGTCCTCCTCCTTCTTCATCATCCTGTTTCTGGCAGTAAGACAACTGGCTGCAGCAGGAGCCTCCTCTATTTGCTCTGCTTCCAGTAGGACAAAGGGTCATTGAGCCCTGCTCTATTTGTAAAGCCAGATTCTTCAATTTGCTAAAGATAAAGCAGATCAGCTGGGGATTAACCCATTTGTTCTCAAGACTGTATCAGGAGGAATGGATCATTCATGAGGAAAATGCTGCAGTCTGGAAAACAGTGGGGCAACCCTATTTCTAGCTTACTTTTAACATTCATTTATACATTAAGGGGTTGCTCCATATGGACAACAGTGATGAACGGCAGGGGCAATATTCAAATTTGCGATATTTCGCGAATATTTTGGTGAATATTCGTTATATTTTCGCGAATTCGAGAAATCGTGATCTCCAGTCAATATTTTCTTGATTGAGAAAATCGGCAATTGGAAAATTTGCGATAAAAATTTACGATATGAAAATTTGCGATCAACACTACTCCTAAAGTCAAATATATTGCAGCCTTCTCATTGGCCCACAATCAATAAGCAGTGAGGGATCATGGGTACTGATGAAAAAAAATACTAGAATATTCGCGATTACGAAGATATAGCACTATATTCTAGATATTCGCAAATTCTTGAAATACCAATATTCGCGATAAAAATTTGCGATTAGAATATTCGCGATCAACACTAATGGACAAATGGACCCTAACCCACTCTTCATATAGCTAGAATTGTTAAATCTGTTGCTCAGATTCCCTAGACTGTCCCTGACTCCCTGGAAAGTATTCAATGACTGACCTATTGACCCTGGTATAAATTCTGTTTTATCATTGCACACAGAACATACAGATGTACGAGCGCCAAGGCCAAATTTTATGTTGTCTTCTGCTGGGCCAACAATTGTCTTAGAGCCAGCACCCTTCACAAGACCATTTGGTTGACTAGTCCAACCATAATATCAGAAGAACATATGGATGTGCCACCACTAAGGCCAAATGTATGAAATAGACCCTAGTGGAAAGTCATTGGCTTCAAATAATGTTGTCTTCTGCTGGGCCAATGATTGTCTTAGAGGTAACACCCTAGGAAGATCATTTGGTTGACTAGTCCAACCATGATATCGGAAGAACTTGCAGATGTACCACCACTAAGGCCAAATTTATGAAGCAGACCCTAGTGGCAAGTCATTGGCATTAAATGATGTTGTCGTCTGGTGGGCCAATTATTGTCTTAGAGCCAGCACCCTCTAGAAAATCATTTGGTAACTAGTCCAACCATGGTGTTAAAACCTGGGCCTGCCAGAAAGTCCCCCTTTAGAAGATCATTTGGTTGACTAGTCCAACCAAAGTGTTAAAACGTGGGCCTGCCAGAAAGTTCTCCTGTCCTTGTAGTCCATTACAGCTATGGTCCTACAATCTTTGTTCCTCATTGTCCACATTTTAGGAGACACACCCAAGCCAATCAGATGTTAATCAGCAAAAAATTTGACCCCACAAAGTCTAAGCGTGACCTAATTTATTCCCTTTACAGGTTCAGCTCTGTCTTCCCCGTCGCGGATACTACCGCATTTTTCGGAATAATTCTGAGCCTCTTTTGGATGACATTAAGCACATTCCTCTCCATTAAGCTGGCTTTGCCACCGATGATGATTTGAGTCTTCTGTGTTGGCACCTATTCCTCATTGTCTGTCGCGGCTTCTGACTGCATGACATTCCACATGACATTAACAACCCTCGTTTTAGATACCAGTTCTAAAAATGCAGGAACAGAAGAGGACGGCTGCTAGAACCCGTCATGTTGCTTTTTTTTTTTTGCTTTTTTTTTTTACATACGCCTTCTTTACTTTTTTATTTTTGCTTTTAAAGGGGATATGGAGGAAGCGTCCTCTCTTCTCTTTAAAACCTAACATTGGAAAGTGCTGTCAGTGGCTTGAGATGGTGACATTGTCGGGGTATTTTAACCTGCTTTGCATACTGAGAATTCTTACAAGATCTGCATCATTCCTGACAGGGTCTAATTAGTGTTTCCACCCTACTTTTATGGTGACTATAAGAGCAAGGAACAGATTGGAAATTTAACTAAACTCCTTTTTAACCCCTTGCCTCCTGGAGGACGTATAATATCAGAGACCCACGCTTTCACCTATATCTAATACTAAGTAGTGATCTGCATGGAGCTGTATGGCAATTAGCCAGCACTGATACCTCGGCCTCAGAGGGAATGCATTGACTCCTGTGGTTTCCTGATGCCACGATTTCTTAGCGTTTATGTTTTCAAAAATGTTGAATTTAAAGGGGTTGTCCCACAAAAAATATTCAAAATTTTTTAAACCAGCACCTGAATCTCGATACTTTTGCAATTGCATGCAATTTAAAATGTAGTATAGCCAATAAAATCTATCTGTATAGCGCCATCTGCTGTTTGATCCTTTTCTAATTTCTCTGTCCCGCTCACTGAGATGGAAGCACATGCTCAGTTCCATCTTTCAACTGCCAATGGCTGCAATCGAAAAGTCATACCCCCTGAGAATGTGCACGTTCCCAAAGCTGCCAGCTTGAAATAAATCTAGCACAACTGGAGCAATGCTGCATCTCTGGATCCATGTAAGTAACAGGGCTGGTTCTAAGTTTGGTCGAAAGAGACTGGCATGTACTATATGAAATCTGACTTTCATTTTTTTAAATTAATCATGGGATAACCCCTTTATGGTTACGGCCATATGGCGACATGATTTTGCCTTAAGCCACCACTAGGAGGAGCTCAGGAGCTTACAGCAGATTGATTACACATTGAACTGAATGGCAACCCAGTGTGCAGTAAACTCCACCTAGTGGTTGTTTAAGGCTGGTCTTGGGTTGACCATATGGCAATAGGGCAAAATAATGATCTGACTTGACTTAAGCCACCACTAGGAGGAGCTCAGGAGATGACAGCAGACTGATTACACACTGAACTGAATAGTAACACAGTGTGCAGTAAATTCCACCTAGTGGTTGTTTTAAGGCTGGTCTCAGGTTGGTCACATGGCAACAGGGCCAAATAGTGACCTGACTTTGACTTAAGCCACCACTAGGAGGAGCTCAGGAGCCTAAGGCAAATAGTTTACACATTGAACTCAATAGTAACACAGTATGCAGTACACACTTAAGTTCCCCGAATGGTTGCTTAAAGAGGTTTTCTGGTTTGCATCAACATCCTTTAGAATAATCCTTTACGAAGATCACTATCATTTTGTAATGTATTTCTTTGACCTATTTTGCTCCTATCTTCTGTTCTGTGGTCACATGACCGTGCCCATGCAGCTCTTTCTTATTTCCTGTGATCTTATGTCCGTGGGCGGGGCAATGATAGGCCAGTGTCTATGTAACTAGCCTGGTGGGAGGAGCTATAAAGTAGCTGGGCGTTGTAAGGGGCGGTGCCGGAGCTGTGGCAGAGAAAGAAGAAGTGCATCATGGGTTTGGTTGGATGTAATAATAGGAAGTGCTGCCTACAGAATGGAATCCAAACAAAGGGATTGGTTCACATGGTGAAAATGGGTCACGAGGGTCCAAATTGGAAAATAAAAAGCATGGGGAAGATGTTCATGAGATAATCAACTACATGAGCATATTTGTTATAAACCACAGTAATCCCGTAAAACCTCTTTAAGGCAATGTCATGTTGGCCACATCTCGACAGGGCCACATAGCGACATGACCTTGCCTTTAGCCACCATTAGGCGGAGCTCAGGAGCTTACTGTTTACACATTGCACAGAATAGTGACTCAGTGTGCAGTTCTCCCTTAAGCTCCCCCTAGTGGTGGCTTAAGGCAAAGTCATGTTGCCAATTTTATAGTTTAAAGGAATAGTTTCAGGATATGTGGCTCCTACCACTGAAGGTCCCAAAGCTGGATTCTACATAGTGTCACCCTGCTCCCATTTGCCATCTAATATTCATCCACGAGCATATTATTAAGGTGCAAAAATGGGGGCCACGTATTTAATGTAAGTGAAACTGCGAGACCCCCAATACATCTACCCATCCCCCATTCTAGAGGGACCCCCTAAATATGAGCTATGCTTCCTACAGATCCATTTGCCATTGTGTGTGGGAAAGGAGATAACCCTGTATTTATGCTGGAAAAGAATGGAGGATGGGAACCCCAGGGGCCCTAATCATTTGCTTGTCTAGGGCCCAGATATTACTGATGGCAGCCCTGATATTTCATGCACTTTTTACATATCAAATGTTAATCCAAGGTTGATAAGATGACAATGCATCGTCTACTGTAGGGAATGCATTGTGGTATATGCAGAGCGACAAGTAACCGCTATATAGGAGATTAATAAATGCAGGGATATATGGATAGGGATATACGGCTGCACCTCATAGTGGCCTTCGTGAAGACTCACCTTCTCTTTCTTTCCAAAAGTCTGTCTTTTAAATATAAGTTATGATCAGAAAACACATCCTGTATCTCTTGGGTGTCATCCAAGACTTGGCCAAACTGTAGCACATCACAGAATTTCCATTTTTATTGGATGACCTTCCATTTGAATCTCTGTCAAAGCGCGTTAATGTAGCAGAAACCGTGTCCCGTGAAGGACTCCCAGCATCCGCCCTATATGCTTCTGCAATTATAGGCACATCAGACGTATAATGGAGGGAAGACTCGAAGGGCCATAAAGGGTTCGGGGCGACTAACACAGCACAATATATCCAGGGTTTTCTGCTAAATAATATTTGATACTTTTAATTATTTGCTTAGTTTAGTTTTGAAGCCTTAGGCGCTCAGTACACTGAACACACGCATGATCCATACAATCTACAGACAGTGCACATACAACATGCACCCCAATCTGCAGTCACAGATGGCGTCGTGGGCACATCCCATACAAAGGGCCAGATTTTCTGTTGGATGGTCCCTCAATGATAACTTATGGTGGAAATGCTGCAGCCGTCTGCACTTAGGGAGGGATCTATGGTGCAGAGCAGTTTATACCTAGAGCCTTGAGTCTGTGACATCCTATAGAAGACATCAGTGTCCTGCACAAACGGTCTTTACACTGGAAATGTCTCAGATCACATACTAGCAGTAAATAGAGCTTGGCTTGTGTCTCCCTCTACTTAAACTTTCCCCTCTCTCCTCTTCTTTCTCTCCCTCCTTCCTTTACTTACTTCCAACTTTCTTTCCTCCCTTCCTTCCTCCCGTCCCTCCTTCTTTCCTTCTCTCCCCCCTCCCTCCTCCCTTCCTTCCTTCCTCTCTTCTGTTTTCTTCTTTCCTTTTTTCTACTTTTTCCTTCTTTCTGTTCGACCTCCTGTCACCGCCAGACATCTGAGAAGCTCTGACAGACGTTCTTCAGAACCTCCTGCTTGAGGTTCTTTTGTTTTGCTTTCGTTTTGTCATCTCGTTTCCCTCTCTCAGCTGTCATCTAGTTGCACTGATTGCATCCCTTTAAATCCCCTCCCATACTGCATCACTTTGCGGTTTATACAACTTCCTGCAGTGTGTGCATGCTGGATGCTACAACTAATGCTTCTTCAGATAAGTCTGTTCATTTATTTGTGTTTTCCTGTTTGCTTGATCCTAGGTGACCCTGACTCCCTCCGTATTAAGTGTAGGGAGCCGGTGGTCGTGTCCCCTCACTATTATAGGGTGTTCAGGTGTCATACAGTCGAGGAACGAGGGTATGCAATTATCTTCCATAGAGATTTTTGCATAGACTGAGCAGTAAGGGTGAGAGCTAGGGCTGTTACAGGGCTTACCCTTTGGTTCCTTAGTTTTGGATCAAGTCAGTCGGATCTTCATTTGTGTCTTCTAGTTTTCTGTAACACCTTCCGTGACACCTCCCTCCCTTCCTTCCTCTCTACTGTTTTCTTCTTTCCCTTTTTCTACTTTTTCCTTTTTTCTATTCAACCTCACTCCCTTCTTTCCTTCCTCCCTTGCCATGCGTTATTTTAATGATGTCTCGTACGCAGCAGAGGGGCCCTTCGGGCCAGCACTTGGGTGCTATTAACTACTCTTCCCCTACTACAGTTGTGCCACCGGTTCCCCTCCGTCTCCTTTCCATCTGTCACCCCCTCCTCATTTGCTTCCTTTCTTCCTTCCTCCATTATCTCTTTCCTTTCTTACTTCTCTCTCTTATTTCCTTCTCTCTCCCTCCCTGACTCACACCCACCCTTCCATCTTTCCTTCCTTTCCTTCTTCCTTTACTTTTTCTACTTTCCACCCCTTCAGCTCTTTTGTCCTTCTTTCTTCCTTTGTTGCTGACTGTACTTCAACCCTCCCTTCCTTTTGTCCTCCTTTCGTCCTTTCTTCTTTCTCTTGCTTCTGTCCATTCGTCCTTCCTACTTTCCTCCACCCTTCTTCCTTCCTCTTCCCCTCCCTTCTTTCTTCATATCTTCCTTTGTCTTTCTTTCTTTCAATTATGACAACATTTTCACATTGTCCTCATAAAAGCTGAATGAGATGAACGCTTCTCCTTTTCACAGCCCCATGTCGCAGTAATTCGGCTTTACACAAGTTGGTTTCGTGAAGGTGAACCCTGTTCTGTCTGCATTCCAGGACTGAAGAGAAGAAAAGATTGGGATTAGCGCCAGGAGGAGATGAACTGATGCAGTCTGTCAACAAACCCTCAGGTAACAGTGTCATAATGTATAAATCCGACCAACAATAGGACAGTAATTACGGATACGAGCTTCTCTTCCCACTGTGGAGCCGGGCTAAGTAAACCAAGATCTCCTAAGTCCAAGAATTGGCTGCTCGCTTCAAAACAAAGACTCAGATGATACGGGAAAGTGCACAGGAAGTCGTGGCCCCGAGAATGGGGGCTGTTGGGACTTGCAGATCTGGCTCAGTGGTTTTACTAGGACAGCATGCCGCCAGGACACTCAACAAGACATTATACGCTTAAGGCCCAGACTTGTATTCTTGAAAGGACATGCAAGGAACAACTGTGGTTGTTTCTTACTAGACAAAAGTGAGTCTGTTCTGCTTCACCGGAAAAGTAGGGAAAATATAGCGGTGTCATTGATGTAACCAAATGTTTGCAAGGAAGAATGTACAACTATTCACTGGAAGTTGGTGCATTCATCCATGGTGGTGACATGCAATGATTTAGAACCTGGCTGACTCTTAAAGGGGTTGTCCAGAACTATGTAAAAGGGGTCATTTTTTCCTTCTTATTTTCCAGGAAACAGATTCACTCTAATCCATAAACTGTGAATGAGGCTGAGCTGCAATTCCAGGCACAACCCATTGACAAGAGCGGCCCTTGAAATATCTATTTGATACACATAATGGAAGTATCGGGTACTTACCTGGCCACGATCCGGTGATGTCTCTGCACTCAGCAGCCGCCAGTGTGGTTCATGCAGCAGTGCTCGAGGGGATCAAGACCAGGGAGGGGGTGCGCCACTGCTCTTGGTCCGTGCCTGTGATTTCATTTATTCATTTGTCAAGTAAAGCAGCAAGAGAGAGAGGCTGGCCACGGAAAGGAGCGGAGCTTGGGTTCAATAAGCGCAATGGTGACAGTGACACCCTCCAAAGGCCTAATTTGCATATTAAGAAAAAGTATTATAACTCTGTGAACCACATAACAGGTGAAACACAGCGATGTGTCTATGCAAACAGTTGGATAGAGAGGTCGCCGGTGACAGATTCCATTTAAACCTTAGATGCAGGCAACAAGATCCCATGCAAGGGTTCCAGAATTTGTGGCCCCCAGGACCCTTGAAGTGAATTTGTCACCTCCCTGCAAACTCTATTAAGTACTACATGAATAATATTGCTCCCACTGAATCCAGATCACTAATTTGTATGTGGATACTCACCCCTGTTCCCCGCTGTGCGCACAAAAATCAGTCGAAAGTGGCCTTATTGTCTGGAAAAGTGTCTCTGTCTTTTCTTCTCTCTTGATTCTCCCAAATCAAATCACATAAAGTTCGGGTTCCTTACAGTCAAAACTTTTTGCAAAATTTGGATAAAATTTTTGAATCGATTTGGGTCAAATTTTAGAATTTCTACATCTCAGTAAGACATTACATCATGCAATTCATGAAAAAAAATTGCAGAGAGCTGTCGAGCATCAGGCAAGGAGACAAATAAAATATATTCTCTACTGAGAGAGCCAGACGCAGCTGAAGGGTCACTCGCCGAGGAGATGTCAGATGTAATTATTTGCCAGTTCGGCTCAGCTGGGGTGATCCAGAGCCGGGCTAACAAGGGAGGGAATAGTCGACATCTCGCGGCCCTCATCTCTGGAATAATCATGAATATGGCTGGGGACCTTTAGTAGGCTCAGAATGACTCTCCCTGTAGACAGAGGTGTGAACTGTACGGTAGCCACAAACAAATAATTAAATTAATGAATGGATTCTCATTAGGATAGAAATAAGTTGACCATCAGTCCAAGGTGTTCTTGAGGGATCTAACCACCAGCCAATTATATAACCCATGTGGATTATGCTATACACCTGCAACTTATTCATAAAAATCACTTTAACCGTTTTCACACGAGAACAATGCCCGGTTGTCCCATGAATCTGCCCAACTTCTTTTAGATCACCATAGGACTGTAGAGTCATCCAAGTTTGGTTCAGTAGAAGCATTAGAGGTTTAGCAATTGTGGTTCAAATATGTACCCAATATGGTGGTATAATGGCCTAAAGCAATGAAGTCCACCAAGACTCCCGACTTAACAAAAAGGTGCCCTTCCAAATATTAAGTCCATGAAGAAGTGTTTAGGTAAAGACAAAACAGCTTCTGCCATCTTCTGGAGAACCCCTGCTGGAGATGCCCCAGGGTGTCGGTCAACCCGAGTTGGGAAATACTGATCTTGGAACCTCAGTTTCTCCCTAGACCAGTCAAAGGGTTTTTCCAGTGAGAACATGTAATCCCCTATTGACAAGCTAGGGGATCCTATTGATTGGCTAGGGAAACAAAATTAGATTGGTGGGGTCCTACTGCTGGGACCATCACTAAACATGAGTCCATGTATATATAAATCAGCAGGTTCAGCATGTGGACTGCCACTCCAGTCATCTCCATGGGACCTCCATAGATAGCAGAGTATGGGGCTCCCCTTGCAGTCCTGTAGGGCTTGACTGGAGTGGCCGTTGCACATGCTCAACCTGATGATTTGTGGTTGTCCCAGCAGTCAGACCTCCACCAATCTAACATGTCCACTTGACTAGCCCTTTAAGTTTGGCAGGTGACGCATAGTAAGGCTTGTCTATGTTGGACAACTCCTTCTCTAGTCATGAGTTCTCCCTATGTTTAGATGGTGGCACGTCTCTATAGACTATGTACTGTTAAAATCAATGGACCATCTAAAGACTTCAGTGGACATACCAGGTCCTTTAGTGTCCTCAAAGGGTTCCAATCACCATCCTAACGAGCCCTTCAAGCACCAATCCTCTAACGTCTATCAGTGAGGGCTAAAGCTTGATGACCATTGTTTGCAGCCCTCCCGTTGTTTTGGAGAGTCCCACATTGGAAACAGTCTGACATTGTCCAATAATTGTCTAGGGCCATGCCTCTTAGTAAAAAACAGTAAATTTAGTCATACATTTCTAGGAGGAATAATGGAGGGAGGGCACAAGGTCGAGTTATGAAAAAAGATCCTCCATAATTGTAAATTTATGGGGAATAAGCATTTTACGTAATACAGACAGGTTAGGTCCTCTCCCTTTAAGAAACAGGGAATGGCGCTCCCCGGTCGTCAGGAGTAAAATATTCTGTTGTTTTTAATGCAAATCAATACGAGGCCTTTTACTCGGGTGTTCTACTCTCTGGACAGTATAAACATGTCACATAAATGTCCCATAAATAAAGGTGCAAAGTGCTGGATGGTGTCAGCGTCGCCGGAGGGTGCATTTAATGGCCATAAATACATGTTGGACACGGATCTATAGGATTTGCTGTTTTTCTAGATTTTATTTTTATTTACAGCCCTTTACAAACCCCACTTCTTATATGTGACACCCGCTTAAGCAGCTGCTACATATCGAGGGGGATTTTTCATTTGATCTGCGTTTTGCCGTAGACCCTCATTTTGGTGAACGCAGGTGAAACCTCATGTATCAAACAATAATAAGCAGACTCAAACCAACCTGGCTTCAAAAATCCCCCTCTTGATAAATTCCGCCCATTAGATCTACATCTACCAAACCTGCCGATTTTGCCGGATGGACGATCATCTCGCGTGCCTCCTGACTCTTCCCCGCTTGGTGGAGAGAAGGATCGAGCGCCTTGTATATGAACAGGTTTGATTCTTGGAGGTATAAACCTGGCAACATCTTCATCCCTTCTCCCCGTTTAGACAGAGCCGAGCCGAGCATGCATGTATACGTTGGGATCAGGAGAGCTAGCTTTAAACTGGTACCAGGCAGCGCTACTCAATGGTCGTGTGGTAGGGTGCTCCTGACCTCTCTCCCGAGTTCACATCACCATTTATTTTTCCGTTCTGCTAATCCGTAAAAAAAAAAAAACGGATCCTGAGCATTAGTTATGCACATTTGGCATCCGTTTCCGTCTGAGATCAGTTTTAGACAGTTTAGGCTACTTTCACACTAGCGTTAATATTTTCCGGTATGGAGATCTGTCATAGGGTCTCAATACCGGAAAAAAACGCTTCCGTTTTGTCTCCATTCACTGTCATTGGGGGGAAAAAGTAACTGAACAGAACGGAGCGCTCCAAAATACATTCTGCTCCGTTCTCATACCGGAGAGCAGCGTGCTGCGGTTTGCTTTCCGTTCTGGGATGCGGAGCAAAACGGATCCAGCATGACCCACAATGCAAGTCAATGGGGACAGGTTTTCTCACAATGACTTTCTTGGCAATGTTAAAGCTAATACAACAGGATCCGTTCAGAACGGATGCAGACGGTTTTATTATCAGTAACGGAAGCGTTTTTGCTGAACCCCCGGATCCAACAAAAACGCTAGTGTGAAAGTCGAAAAGTCCTGCAGGAGTTTTTTTTCCGTCTAAGGCTTGTTTCACTCTGCTGTTTTGAGATCCAATCTCTCTGCATTCTGGCATTGCCGGAAGCTACCGCATCTCCGTCCGGCCCCATTCACTATAATGGAGACCGGTGCAGATCTGGCTGCAACCCACACAGGCAATTATCCGCATGTCCGCCGGTCCCCATTATAGTGAATGGGGAGGGTGTCAGGTAGCGTCCGGCAGCGCCGGTTCCAGACATCTCCGGAACAGCCTACTGGCGAAGTCTTAATGCTAGTGTGAAACTAGCCTAAAATAATGGATCTCAGATGGAAATGGCTCAAACGTATGCCAACTGATGCACAGGATCCGTTTTTTTTTCTTTATTTTTCGGTTCTTCTGACAGATCACAAGAACGGAAAGTTAACGGTGATGCGAACTAGGTGGGGCCTAGTAGTTCAACAGGGTGGAGCTTAGCAATGGATAGCCCTCAGACATGACTTCGCTTGGGGTCCCAGAAATGCCAAATCCGCCCCTGAGGAAATCTTAGAAACAGGTAAACACAATATGATAAGATTACATTTTTTAAAAATCTTTAGGACTACCCTGTGTTATTTAATAGACTCAGTTACGGGGGAGTTTGCACCAGTGTTCGCAATTCCGTTATTGCTTTCCGTTATAACATGGTTATTGTAAGACGGAGCTTCAAAACGGAAACCTTTAGAGGCATTCTGTTTTGATCCGTCGTAATAAAGGTCTATGGGCAAACACAACGGATCCGTCTGGTTTCCGTTATCCAGGACGGAAATTAGGACATTACTTTTGTTTTCCATCTTACATAATGGAACAAAACAGAACCGTTATTTGTGCCCATAGAAATGTATTAGGACGGAGCGAAATGGAATGCCTCTAAAGGTTTCCATTTTGAATCCCATTTTACAATTCCATTTTTTTTTCGTTATAGCGGAAAGCAAAAACGGAATTGCGAACGCTGATGCGAACTCCCACTTGCAAAGACCAGTCCAATCCCAGAAGATTGAAAATAAACATCCCTGAGCCGTAAGTGATTCTCAGCGGCTTCCTGCTGCGAAACGCGTCGGATGATAGCATTCACCACCTCAATTTATGGAATAAATAGCTATTTTGTACATGTATCCGTATTAGGGCTTGTGTGATTTTTGTATATTGATGTCTTTATGTTCTCATTTAATCGAAGGAGAAAAAAAGAAAACTCTTCCTCCTTCTTTTATTTGTTGCAAAAAAAGTTGCAGGCGACTGAAATCCACAAGCTGATTACCTGGGAATGGAGGGGGCTCACACTGAGAAGACAGCGAACGCTTATTTTACTTTGAATATTCCCAAATCTTTTCTTGTTAGCATTTAAAGAAAGGGAGAAATCGAGCATCACGCTGGCGACCATTATTATAACAATGTTCTGTCATTATCCTCCCTTCTAGGGGGCATATTGCCTGCGCTGTCTACTTAGCTGTGCAGAAATACATATTTTTGCTAATATCGAGATAACACAGAGGAATCGGTCGGAGAGAACTGTCACATAAAAAAAGGACCAGTTTAAAAAAAAAAAAACACAAAAAATTGATCATCAGATACATACCATATAGATAATATAAGAAAATGGGTCCATACCGGACCAAAAACTTAGTAATGGATAAGTCCATGATCCTAAAGATAAAAATTATATATGATTTTTTAAATGTATTTTTAAAATTCCTTCGACTGCTTCGAGTGTTTTATTTTTTCAAGAGGAAAAAAAAAATTTTTCAGAATTTCTGCTGTTTCTTAGCAATATCTGGTCTTTCCCTATGGCCCTATATTTATTGGTATTATATAGGGCTAACCTCCTTTATCTCATAGGAGTGTGAATGAGCTCTTATACAACTTGGACAACTCCTTCAAAGAGCACCATTAACAGGATCAACTAACTTAAACCAGGCACAGTGCCAGGTAGGGTAGATCCTGCTGATTAAAATGATACCTGTCCTGTGAAAATCGGATGCAGCGTTCCGGAGAAAATATGACTTTTATTACTTATGCAGATGAGGTCGTTATCACACTGAGGGGCGTGGTTCCACTCCACAATTTTCCTTTGCTGGCCCCTCCCCTCAGAGTACTGAAGCCCTCATATGTGTAAAGAATAAAAATATTTTTTCTTGGGAACGCCACAGCTGATTTTCACAGGACCGGTATCATTTTAATCAGCAGGATTAACCCTACCAGGCAGTATCCCTGATTTAATAGGATTAATCTTACTAACAGTTGCCCTTTAAGGATTGTGGTTTACCTAGAATTGATCAGACTTTGGAGGTTGACACTAAGCTGTGAACCATTAGCTCATTACCCGGTGCTCATTCAAAGCTGTAAAGGCTGGCAATCCTCAAGAGCCACCCACACTTGGTAGTGAGATTCCAAATTTCTACTTAAAGGGGTTGTCCATTTTGCACAATCCCTTTTTATTAGAAGCGTAACCCAGAAATTAGGTTGTCACAATATCCTCAGTTTCTGCGACCCTTTTCGATACACTCTCATCAGCAGGAAGTGTTTGATTTCCCAGCAGTGCCACCAGAGGTGAAGGTAAGCATTACAACAAGCCCATTAAAATAAATGGTTTGCGTAATGTGTGGAAACAGCTGGTCCTCTGGAGAAATAGGCTTTCTTTTAGCCCTGCTTATACATTATGCCATCTCTCTCTTGTGGTCTATCTCTCGTCTTCAAAATTACTGGAAATCCGATGGTGCCCTTTATCTGTAAACAGGATCCATCAGCGCTTGAGAAGTTATGGCTCAGTATATTAGTGTTAGGGACCCATCTGCAGAAGACACCTTGATGCCGGGTAGATGGGCCCGACACACAGTTTGATCCAAAATGTGCGCTAAGAGCTTCCATTGACTCATTTAGAGTAGGTATAATACCACTTTAATTTAGAATGATCCCCATTTATCAGCTCTATTGTTTGTATGTGTAAAGTTGTGCAGCCATTTTTTTAAGATCCATAATTACTCCCAGCAAATAATGAAATATTGATGCCCTCCCCAAAAAAATAAAAAAATAATTAAATAAAATGGACTTCTCTTTCGAATTGTTTGATGCAGAATATTAAAAGCCACAAGTCAAGATGCACCCGGCACAGCTCCAGCCCAATATCCTATTATGCAGAATCGGAGAATTCATTGTCCCCTTACGTACATTGCTCTGCGATTCTTTACCAAAATAAATTTGTCACCAACTTTGTCTTATCTTCCTGATACCAACCCCAGATAAATCACGGCTCGGCTGCTTTCCGTGCAATCCTCAGAATATACAGACTCTGTGTTGCGACAGTTTGCAAACTTATCATCCCACATCTGATTGCTCCTCTCCCTGGAAGGAAGCAGAAATTATTAAATATATTCATTACGCTGCGGGTTTGATAGATCTCCTTTCTCAGACACTCTGCCTACTCATAAGTTATACATAAAAAAAAAAAAGAACTCTAATACTCAATGGCAGTATATCGGGGAAGTTTAGCCAGATTGGACATCCAGCATGTAGCAGTGCAGATATGGCGGAGTGCCGGGCGCTACAATGTTACAGAGTTGCTAGATTGTTGCTAGCGGTAGCAAATGTTTGCATAAGGCTACATTCACATGACCGTATGTGTTTCGCAGTCCGCAAAAAAAAACCCAAAAAAACGGATGACGTCCGTATGGATCCATTGTAACAATGACTATCCTTGTCCGCAAAACGGACAAGAATAGGACATGTTCAATTTTTTTTTGTGCGGGGCTACGGAACAGATATACGGATGCGGACAGCACACAGTGTGCTGTCTGCATTTTATGCGGACCCGTTGAAATGAATGGGGCTGCATCCTATCCGCAAGAAAAACCGGATCGGACACAGAAACAAAATACGTTCGTGTGAATGTAGCCTAAAAGTGCAAAAATAGCGTAAAGGCGTACAGATAAACAAAGGGTTAAAGTCTTATAAGGACAATTCCTTCTGGACCACCAGCTGATCCATGTGGGTTCGACATCACTGGAAAAGTTAAGTCTAGTCCTACATTTCCTAAGGGCCAAACGAGCAGCCGGTGAGCTATGCTATCAACATAGCTTACCACGGCGCTCTACACCATTTATATAGCGTGCCCCTTGGGATGCTAAGTACTGTATATAACTGGCGCACTTCATAAATAGGCGCGCTAAATTAACGACCATAGACTTCTTGGCATCGTATGGCTTCCACTCAAGTGAAAAGACATCCATAGACCACATGGATGAGTCGCACACATCAGATAAAGAGATGCTCTTTGGTTTCCTTAAAGGGTTACTGTCACCAGATTTTACCCTATTAAGCTAGCTGACATTAGCGATGTGCTAATGTCAGCTGAACCTAACTAGCCTATTCCTACTTGTATCTATGCCCTCGTTACTTTTAGTATATGCTAATTAGCCTCGAGGTGCAGGGGGGGGGCGTTGTTCCTGCTCCTAGAGGCTCCGTTCTCCCACCTCTGGCCGCGCCCTGCTACACTAGATTGACAGGGCCAGGCAGCGTTGGTCTCCTACTGCCGGCCCTGTGCGCTGAGGAAATCTTGCGCCACTCAGTATTCGGCGCAGGGGCAGTGAGGAAGCCGGCAGCCGGTATGCGCCCCTTCACTCACTGCGCCTGCGCGGAATACTGAACAGGAAGGCAGGCGTGAGATTTACACTGGCAGATAGAGCCGGCAGTAGGAGACCAATGCTGCCTGGCCCTGTCAATCTCGTGTAGCAGGGCGCTGGCCAGAGGTGGGAGAACGGAGCCTCTAGGAGCAGGAACAACGACCCCCTGCACCTAGAGGCTAATTAGCATATAATACAAGTAATGAGGGCATAGATAAAAGTTGGAATAGGCTAGTTAGGTTCAGCTGACATTAGCACATCGCTAATGTCAGCTAGCTTGATAGGGTTAATTCTGGTGACAGAAACCCTTTAACTTGAACCTAGAATGTTCAAAACACCCGAACATGGCGAATGGAAAGATGTTGCCTTTGGACAACTTTTTAATCTCCATATGCATCTCTGAATATTGGTCTGAGAGTTCCATCTACAATAGCACAGTTTGGGTTGGCCTCTCCATCATTGACCACAATGTTCTTCGTGGCTTCCAGAAGGATTTTAAGGGCATTTCCACCTTTCAACAACATGTTACAGTTTATAAATTGCTTTAATACACATACCAGTGGCGATCAAAATTAGAGAACAACACACAATTTCCGAAATGTCAAGGTCAGAGTGTAGTCCTATGTGAATGTATCCTAAGTCCTAACATGAGAAAAATAGCGGTATTTTAAGCTTATTTCATAAATTGTATTTATTCTAAAGCACAGAATAAAAATGTAAATTAGATAATTGAAAAAGAACACTGATCAAAATTAGAGAACACTTTCAGATACCTGCAAGTTATTAGTGTTAATCTGGTAATCGGTGCTAGATTCCTTAATGATCTGGCAAACCCTATATAACTGGCAGCCTAACTTTCCAGATTTCACTGACTTTGCCCAAATGGTGTGCCGTTCCAAAGTGACTGAAACCCTCCGGCAGGCAGGTTGTCCAGATGAAGGACAAAGTGTCACCGCCACTTCTGTGAGAAGGTCTGTTAGATGTCCTTCTCTACATGCATGACGTTCTTTGTTTTGGTTTCACTTTGTCATCTCCTTTCCTTCTCCCAGCTGTCACCTATTTACACTAATTGTCTCCCTTTATATTACCTCCCATACTGCCTCACTTTGCAGGTTTATACTTCTTCCTGGATTGTGTTCACTGCTGGAGGCTGCGTCTGCTGATTCCACAGATAAGTCTGCTTCCTTTATTTGTGTTTCCTTGCTGGCTTGATTCTAGGTGACCCTGACTCCGTCTGTATTAAGTGCAGGAAGCCGGTGGTCGTGTCCCCTCACTATTATAGGGTTTTCAGGTGTCACATAGTATTAGGTACGTGGTCATGCAATCGTCTACCATAAAAACCTTTGCATGGGCATAGCAGTCAGGGAGAGGTCTAGGGGTTTTATAGGACTCATCCATATGCTCCTTAGTTTGGGATCAAGCCAGTCGGATGTTTATTTATAAGTTCCAGCTTTCTGCAACACCTATCCAGTGACACAAAGGGGCGACCCTATCAGCCATAGCATGACTATTTCATAGGAGATAGTTGACGCTACATTGACTATTTGACACAAATAGAACAGCTCTAAACGTGAATGTGATATCATGTCACAAAAAGCCATTAAAAAGGTCAGTTAGAAGTTTCTTTCCACTGTTTACTTTACTCGTTAAGAATTAAGGTGAGGATCGCTAGATCTGTTGGTTACAGGTGACCTACATTGACCATTTTCCGAACTCCCAATAATTGGGTCAGCATTTCCATGTCTTCAAAAACATCAAGAGTTAACTATACCCAACACCTGTTGAATACATCAAGAAATGTTTTCTATGGCCGGTTGCCAATCGATTCATTTTTGTAAATAATAATAATAACGGCAGCGATTACACTGGATAATATTTGTGCTGATAATTTCCGAAGTATCTGAGATAGGCTCAACTTTTTATGATTCTTCGGCTAATTCTAAACAAATTCTCAGGAGGAGAGATGCCAACTGGAAGTCCTCCAGTATTACCATATTAATTAACGGTAGATAAAGAGTAATCATATATTACATCAGTGGTGTTTTATAATGTTTAATTACGGGCTTGATGAATAGGTTCCCCACCTGTCCAGATAAGGTTCCATTTGTAATAATTTGATGAAGTTTTTTTTTTTCTCCTCTTCCCGAAAGAGCCTAATGAGAAGAAATTCGGTTAGATTAAGTACTTTGTCTGAAGTCAGTTTTTCTCGTTTACCTCCAGAGTAGACCACAGGTGCGCCATTCTCAAAAATGGTGGTATAACCAGCCCGGAGCTCTGCAGAGATGTCAATTAAATGCTTCCTAAGGAATGTTGGCTTGGCACTCAGGGCAATGGACGTGAACGGATCTGCTCAGACTGGGTGAAATGTTTCTGACCAAGTTCCTGACACAAACACCATTGTTCTCTGCTGTTTAATTAACAGACAATGCTCTTCTTTTCCCTAACACCAAATTACGTAGAGCTGCTTTACCGGGTCAGTCCTGGCTCACAGGTGGTCCGTCCCAGCCAGGTGCATTGCAGTTTATTCAGAAAAGCTGATTTTCTTGAAGGCAACAATAGTTTTGTAATTACATTATGTGTAGATGGGTTATAGGAAATGAGAAGAAACATTCAGCTTTTTTTTTTTTATTTGAAACAGCTCCACCCTTGTTTATAGGTTGAGTTTGGAACTGCATTTCAGGGTCACATGATGTGGGATTTAAAGGGAAAATAATGATAATTCTTCATTAACTTCCATCACATCTAGATATATAGATGATTAACAGATATGTGATGGATAGATATAGATAGAAAGATAGATAGATAGATAGATAGATAGATAGGTAGGTAGGTAGATATGAGATAGATAGGTAGATATGAGATAGATAGATAGATAGATATGAGATAGATAGATAGATATGAGATAGATAGATAGATACAGTCATGTGAAAAAATTAGGACACCCTTTGAAAGCATGTGGTTTTTTGTAACATTTTTAATAAAAGGTTATTTCATCTCCGTTTCAACAATACAGAGAGATTAAAGTAATCCAACTAAACAAAGAAAACTGAAGAAAAGTCTTTTCAAGATCTTCTGTAAATGTCATTCTACAAAAATGCCTATTCTAACTGAGGAAAAAGATAGGACACCCTCACATGTATTCCCTCTTAAATTGGCTCAGATCTCACACAGGTATATCACACCAGATGCACATAATTAGTAGATCGTTACTCTGCATGTTGAATGAGGCTTGCCCTATTTAAACCTCAGACATTTAGTTTGGTGTGCTCCTGACTGTTGAAGTGAGAGTGAGCACCATGGTGAGAGCAAAAGAGCTGTCAGAGGACTTCAGAAAAAATATTGTAGCAGCCTATGAGTCTGGGAAGGGATTTAAAAAGATCTCAAAAGATTTTGAAATCAGCCATTCCACTGTCCGGAAGATAGTCTACAAGTGGAGGGCTTTCAAAATAACTGCCAACATGCCCAGGACTGGTCGCCCCAGCAAGTTCACCCCAAGAGCAGACCGCAAGATGCTAAAAGAGGTCTCCAAAAACCCTAAAGTGTCATCTCGAGAACTACAGCAGGCTCTGGCTACTGTTGATGTAGAAGTACATGCCTCTACAATCAGAAAGAGACTGTACAAGTTTAACTTGCATGGGAGGTGTGCAAGGAGGAAACCTTTGCTTTCCAAGAGAAACATCGAGGCCAGACTGACATTTGCCAGAGATAAAGTTGACAAAGACCAGGACTTCTGGAATAATGTTCTTTGGACAGATGAGTCCAAAATTGAATTATTTGGACACAACAGCAGAGGACATGTTTGGCGTAAACCAAACACAGCATTCCAAGAAAAGAACCTCATACCAACTGTGAAGCATGGAGGTGGAAGTGTCATGGTTTGGGGCTGCTTTGCTGCAGCAGGACCTGGTCAGCTCACCATCATAGAATCCACGATGAATTCTACTGTGTATCAGAAGGTGCTTGAAGAACATGTGAGACCATCAGTTAGAAAATTAAAGCTGAAGCGGAACTGGACCATGCAACATGACAATGACCCAAAACATACTAGTAAATCAACCCAAGATTGGCTGAAAAAGAAGAAATGGAGAGTCCTGGAATGGCCAAGTCAAAGTCCAGATTTGAATCCCATTGAGATGCTGTGGGGTGACTTGAAAAGGGCTGTACGTGCAAGAAACCCCTCAAACATCTCACAGCTGAAAAAGTTCTGCATTGAGGAGTGGGGTAAAATTTCCTCAGACCGATGTCGAAGACTGGTAGATGGCTACAAGAACCGTCTCACTGCAGTTATTTCAGCCAAAGGAGGTAACACTCGCTATTAGGGGCAAGGGTGTCCTATCTTTTTCCTCAGTTAGAATAGGCATTTTTGTAGAATGACATTTACAGAAGATCTTGAAAAGACTTTTCTTCAGTTTTCTTTGTTTAGTCGGATTACTTTAATCTCTCTGTATTGTTGAAACGGAGATGAAATAACCTTTTATTAAAAATGTTACAAAAAACCACATGCTTTCAAAGGGTGTCCTAATTTTTTCACATGACTGTAGATATGAGATAGATAGATAGATAGATATAGATAGATATGAGATAGATAAATATATAGATATAGATATGAGATAATAGATAGATATGAGATAGATAAATAGATAATAGATAATAGATAGATAGATAGATATGAGATAGATAAATAGATAGATAGATAGATAGATAGATATGAGATAGATAAATATATAGATATAGATATGAGATAATAGATAGATATGAGATAGATAAATAGATAATAGATAATAGATAGATAGATAGATATGAGATAGATAAATAGATAGATAGATAGATAGATATGAGATAGATAGATAGATAGATATAGATATGAGATAAATAGATAGATAGATAGATAGATAGATAGATAGATATAGATATGAGATAGATAGATAGATAGATAGATAGACAGATATGAGATAGATAGATAGATAGATAGATATGAGATAGATTGATAATGCAAAAAACAGTTCGACCAGCACCCCTAAACTATGTATTAAGGGAGTTCAGGTACATGCTACAATGGCTGCAATGCAAAAGCAAACATGCACTACAAGTAGCAGCACACTATAGATAAATAGATATTAGATACATAGATAGGTAGATATACTTGATGAGAACTACATGACACAATAAAATAACTCTCTGTTACGGATCAGTGAGTGTGGATCTAGCTGGTTTGGCTCTGGGCTGAACCCAAAGGGCACTTATCCGGAGGTCCCCTGGTTTTCACCCTTTAAACCCTGTACAGGCATCTGGACTTCGCTGCAGGGGAACAACCAGACCGCTACCTTTTGTAGTATAGTTGCTTGCTGACCCACTGGGGTCAGGGACTCTGGTGCAAGCATGAGGAGCTCTAGGCACAGAAAATGCACCAAAACCTCAAGTACCATCTGAACAGTCAGTTTTGCTAACTATCTGGTTTTTGGCAGAACTTGACTGTAGTAAACTTGGCTGGACAGCCGAGACACAGGGAAACTGCCCCACAGTCCCAGAAGCAGTCAGAACAGTCTCTTATACTGGAACTGCAGATATTTGCTCCACAGACCTGGAGACACTAGGAGAGCTTGCAGACGTGGTCCTGGTGGATGCTGGAACAAGGCAGGTAGGAGCCAAGAATGTACCACAGAAAGATGGACTGAAAGCTGAACTGTGAGGTCAGGACCAGTGATGATCAGTTCGCAGTGTTCGCCAGCGAACACATGCGGGCTGCCATATTTAGTAAGGTAGACTCACCCGTCCGGCAATGCACAGGTGAGCCCTTACCTGTGCCTGTGTCGGGAGCCGGTTTGAAATCAAATGCAGTCACCGGGAGCAGGCAGTTCTGAGAACAGCCGCCGGGGGCCTTCATCGAGCTGTTCTCGGAACTGCCTGCTCCCGGTGACTGCATTTGATTTCAGACCGGCCCCCGACACAGGCACAGGTAAGGGCTTACCTGTGCATTGCCGGACGGGTGAGTCTACCTCACTAAAGATGGCGGCCCGTATGTGTTTGCTGGCGAACACTGCGAACTGACCATCACTGGTCAGGAGTACACAGGGAGGAACACAGACTGGATAACGCAGGAGTAACGCTGAATCACTAAGTCTTCCAAACACCTTTGCTACTCACTGGGAACCTTGAAGCTCAGGCACCAAGGACCCATAGCCATTGGCTGGGGAAGGATTAGGAAGTGTACACACTGGCCCTTTAAGCTGTGGTGAAAGTACAACTCCCAGCATGCTCCATTAATTTATATGGAGTTCTGAGAGCAGCCAATCAAGTGTACATCTTGAGAGTCGTAGTTTTACCACAGCTGGAGTTCCGGAGGTTAGCCATCACAGTCTTAGGACATACATGTGCTCACCTATGGTCCCTCACAACTGGATCGCAGTACCGCTGTGGGTCTCTGGGTGTCACAGTCTTCTCCATCTGGGCATTTCCTAGTAGTCTTCTCTGCCCCAATCACTGTATTAGGATCCGCCCTGCTCCGCCATGGGTCCTCCACCACGCCGCTACCTTTCATACACAAATAGACTGATCTATCCTTTCATCTTAGGGCACTTTCACACTTGCGTTAAACTTTTCCGGCGTTAAGTTCCATCCTAGGGGCTCAATACCAGAAAAAATCTGATCAGTTTTATGCCCATGCATTCTGAATGGAGAGCGATCCGCTCAGGATGCATCAGGATGTCTTCAGTTCAGTCACTGTACGGTTTTTGGCCGGAAAAAATTGTGCGGTATTTACTCCGGCCAAAATTCCGGTACACTCGCCTGAATGCCGGATCCGGCATGAATTTCCATTGAAATGTATTAATGCCGGTATCAAGTGTTCCGGTAAAACGGATCCGGTTTCCAGGTCTGCACATGCGCAGACCTTTTTAAATGTGAAAAATGATAAATACCGGATCCGTTTTTCCGGATGACACTGTAAAAACGGATCCCGTATTGCAATGCATTTGTCAGACTGATCAGGATCTCGATCAGTCTGCAAATGACATGCGTTTGCATACAGTTTTCCTGATCTGGCCACTGAACTGCCTGCCGGAATCAATCAACGCAAGTGTGAACGTACCCTTAAAGGTCTCCCTCTGACTTTGCACTGTTCACACCTGCAGTTTATTATTAGAATTTTTTTTTTTTAATCAATAAACCAAGAGTGATATCTCCATCTGCCGATTCTGTAACGTTTTATAGTAGCTGTGGGTCATTCAACCCGCCGCAGACCGCTGACCGCAGATTTACTGTCGCCCCTGACTCTCTCTATACCTTCTGCGCAGATTACTTGTAGAATTTCAATTTTTTTTGTCGTCCAGTCACACTCAGAGCCTCCGACCTTCAAACAAAACGGAAAAAAAGGAAACCCTCGATTTTTAATCTGCAAGAAGCTGGCATTTTTTATATGGGTTAGACATCCATAATTTACTATTATCAATCTGAACTCTTGTCTGAATGGAATTTTTACTCAACCTACACGCTGGAGCTGAAGTGGAAGATTTAAAACTCTCAATAAACTTGCAGCAAACAGCAGACTTTATTATGAGTTGTTTGTCCAAGAAGTCCATTTGAGCTCGGTATTTCACACCATCTATTGCCCGAGCAGAGTTATTATTGCCTTGTTCGGAAAGTGAAGTGCTTTTAACACTGATTTAATGCTTGTTGTTATGTGACATCTTGTGCTTGGAATCTCGCTTTTAGATTTGTGTTGATCGGTTCATATAAAAGGGCATCCATCCTTACATATACATTTATGTAACGTGTATAAAAATGCAAGCATAAACCTTTATGAAAAATAAAAAAAAAAGCAACAGAATAAAATAAATTCAATGAATTCATTAATAAAAGAACAAAGAAAATGAAATAATAAAAAAGAAAAAAAGTTTAAAAAAAAGCAACAGAATAAAATACATTTTATTAATTTATTAATAAAAGAACAAAGAAAATGAAATAATAAAAAAGAAAAAATGTAAAAAAAAAGCAACAGAATAAAATAAATGTAATGAATTAATTAATGAAAGAACAAAGGAAATAAAATAATAAGAAAGAAAAAAGTATTAATTCAAAAGGGGAAAATGCATAAAAATGGAAAATAAGATAAAATGTGTAAAATACAAGAAATGATGGATAAATGAAAAATGCTCAAAATTTAAAAAAGCAAAACAAAAATTATAAATAGGGAAAAATGTAACAAATAAACAGACAATAATGGAAAAAATTGACGAATGCAAAAATAAAATAGACATAAAAGAAATAATTCAAAAAGGTGTAAAAATGGAAAATGAGAAAAAATTGAAAACAAGGAAAAGCTAAAATGGGCAAAAATTTGAAGAAAGGAAAGGGGGAAAAAAGAGACATTTTATGACGAGAAAAGAAAGCGCTTCACATATTGTACGGTGTGGCACTGCAGTGTGTTTGGGCCGGGGGGCAGGCAGTGAAGCTTAGCAGGTGATACAGCATAAAAGGAGCTGAAATGATATAGTGCAGCGCACAGGCTGGATTGTAAGTCAGGAAGTGCTAAATACAGATATATGGCAGACATTAAAACGAGGCATTTACAAAGTGCCCTGTGCATCAACCTACATCACATCATTCTGCAGAGAACAGACTGTTTGGACTCTAAGTGCAATGAAGCTTTAATCCAAGTCAATCCATTGATCGAGTGGCTCAGATTCACACCTCAGGCCTTGCTTTGTAAAAGAAAAGTAACTAAGCTGTGTATCGTATAATTTGTAGTGTTGATCGAGCACCAAAGTGCTTGTGTGCTCGGGTGCTCTGGCCGTACACATCGGTATGCTCGTGTGTTCTACCGAGCACCAGAGCACAATGGAAGTCAATGGGAGAACCCCAGGCACCCCCTGCTCGGAAGAGAAGAGGGTGTCTGGTTCACAAAAAAAGGTTAGAAATCGATGGCAACCCCATCAAAATGGTTTGGAAACAGCATTAAGAGGATAGCTGGATGAGTCTAGGGCTCCTATTATCTATGACATACAATAAACCACACAAAGGCTATATGCCAAAACCCAGATATATGCAAACCATCAATCTATCCATGAGACAGATAACAAAGCATACCTTACAATAGCAACCTTGTGCACTATGAGACATTCCAAACCAGCTTGCATCTGACTGAGAGAAAGTAAGCCTCAAAGTTACTTCAGATCTGTTGGATGGCTTGGGTGGACCTGCGCACCTAGATCAATATCATTAGGGAGACAAAAAGTTTTCTGATTGTCCTAACATAACACTCAACAACCTTTCTATACAGTTTTGTCATGAAAAAACTCATTAGCATAAACATGGGCATATGGGAAAGACATGCAAATGAGCAGAATCTGCCTTGTTTTTCAGCTGAAAAACCATTTGCATGGAAAATTTGCGATCTACCCTACTCATGAACAGCGCGATCTATTGGTTTCATAGTCTTATGACAAGAGAAATAGTATTGTCATAAGACTATGAAACCATCTATTGTTTTCATAGTCTTATGAAAAGATTATTAGTGTGTAGCCTTTTGCATGGAAAATTGGCGATAAAAATGTACGATCTACACTACTCATGAACAGCGCCATCTATTGGTTTCATAGTCTTATGACAAGACTATCACTCTTGTCATAAGACCATGAAACCAATCGATGGCGCTGTTCATCTTGTTGGGGCGCTAGTAAGTTAGTAAGTGGAGCACACTGCTCAACAGAGTCCACACACTGTGTAGCACTCAGCCTATAATAGCCTGCGCTAACACTGAGGTGTATATCAGTTGCTGCGATAGCACACATATTCTAGCACATTATCTGCGGTAATATACGCTTGCTAGGGTGTATTTGAGGACTATTGCCCTGCTTGTAATGATTCATGAACAGCACCATCTATTGGTTTCATAGTCTTATGACAAGGCTATGAATCCAATAGATGGCACTGTTCAAGAGTAGTGTAGATCGAGAATATTCTAATCGAAAATTATCGCAAATTCTCCATGCAAAAGGCTACACTAATAATATTGTCATAAGACTATGAAACCAATAGATGGCGCTGTTCATGAGTCATGAACAGCGCCATCTATTGGTTTCATAGTCTTATGACAATACTATTACTCTTGTCATAAGACTATGAAACCAATAGATGTGCTGTTCATGAGTAGTGTAGATGGCAAATTTTCCATGCAAATGGTTTTTCAACTAAAAAAGAAGGCAGATTCTGCTTATTTGTATGTCCTTGATATATGCCCATGTTTATACAAATTAGTTTTTACATGACAAAACTGTATAGAAAAGTTATTGAATATTATGTTAGGATAATCAGAAAACTTTTTGTCTCCCTAATGATACTGATCTAGGTGCGCAGGTCCACCCAAGCCATCCAACAGATCTGAAGTAACTTTGAGGCTTACTGGCTCTCAGTCAGATGAGAGCTGGTTTGCAATGTCTCATAGTGCACAAGGCTGCCATTGTAAGGTATTCTGACTAAGCCTGTCATCTGTTATCTGTCTCATGGATAGATTGATGGCTTGCATATACCTGGCTTTTGGCATATAGCCTTTGTGTGGTTTGACTGATGTTTGACTGATGGCTCTCTCCTCCTATACTGTGTATGACTGACGGCTCTCTCCTCCTATACTGTGTATGACTGACAGCTCTCTCCCTATACTGTGTATGACTGACAGCTCTCTCCCTATACTGTGTATGACTGACAGCTTTCTCTCTATACTGTGTATGACTGACAGCTTTCTCTCCCTATACTGTGTATGACTGACAACTCTTCTCCTACACTGTGTATGACTGACAGTTCTCTCCCTATACTGTGTATGACTGACAGCTCTCCTCCTATATTGTGTATGACTGACAGCGCTCTCCCTATACTGTGTATTACTGACTGCGCTCTCCCTATACTGTGTATGACTGACAGCTCTCCTCCTACACTGTGTATGACTGACAGTTCTCTCCCTATACTGTGTATGACTGACAGCTCTTCTCCTATACTGTGCATGACTGACAGCTCTCCTCCTATACTGTGTATGACTGACCGCTCTCTCCCTATACTGCGTGTGACTGACGGCTCTCTCCTCCTACACTGTGTATGACTGATAGTTCTCTCCCTATACTGTGTATGACTGACAGCTCTCCTCCTATACTGTGTATGACTGACAGCTCTCCTCCTATACTGTGTATGACTGACAGCTCTCTCCCTATACCGTGTATTACTGACAGCTCTCTCCCTATACTGTGTATGACTGATGGCTCTCTCCTCCTATACTGTGTATGACTGACAGCTCTCCTCCTATACTTTGTATGACTAACAGCTCTCTCCTGCTTATATTGTGTATGACTGACAGCTCTCTCCTCCTTACACTGTGTATGACTGACAGCTCTCTCCCTATACTGTGTATGATTGACAGCTCTCTCCCTATACTGTGTATGACTGACAGCTCTCTCCCTATACTGTGTATGACTGACAGCTCTCCTCCTATACTGTGTATGACTGACAGCTCTCCTCCTATACTGTGTATGACTGACAGCTCTCCTCCTATACTGTGTGTGACTGACAGCTCTCCTCCTATACTGTGTATGACTGACAGATCTCCTCCTATACAGTGTATGACTGACAGCTCTCTCCTCCTATACTGTGTATGACTGACAGCTCTCCTCCTATACTGTGTATGACTGACAGCTCTCTATACTGTGTATGACTGACAGCTCTCTATACTGTGTATGACTGACAGCTCTCCTCCTATACTGTGTATGACTGACAGCTCTCTCCTCCCATACTATGTATGACTGACAGCTATCCTCCTAAACTGTGTATGACTGACAGCTCTCTCCTTATACTGTGTATGACTGACAGCTCTCCTCCTATACTGTGTATGACTGACAGCTCTCCTCCTATACTGTATATGACTGACAGCTCTCCTCCTATACTGTGTATGACTGACGGCTCTCCCTATACTGTGTATGACTGACAGCTCTCCTCATATACTGTGTATGACTGACAGCTCTCTCCTCCTATACTGTGTATGACTGACAGCTCTCCTCATATACTGTGTATGACTGACAGCTCTCCTCATATACTGTGTATGACTGACAGCTCTCTCCCTATACTGTGTATGACTGACAGCTCTCCTCCTATACCGTGTATGACTGACAGCTCTCCTCCTATACCGTGTATGACTGACAGCTCTCTCCTCCTATACTGTGTATGACTGACAGCTCTCCTCATATACTGTGTATGACTGACAGCTCTCCTCATATACTGTGTATGACTGACAGCTCTCTCCCTATACTGTGTATGACTGACGGCTCTCCCTATACTGTGTATGACTGACTGCTCTCTCCTCCTATACTGTGTATGACTGACAGCTCTCCTCCTATACTGTGTATGACTGACAGCTCTGTTCCTATACTGTGTATGACTGACAGCTCTCCTCCTATACTGTGTATGACTGACAGCTATCCTCCTATACTGTATATGACTGACGGCTCTCCCTATACTGTATATGACTGACAGGTCTCTTCCTATACTGTGTATGACTGACAGCTATCTCTCTATACTGTGCATGACTGACATCTCTCTCTCTCTATACTGTGTATGACTGACAGCTCGCCTCCTATACTGTGTATGACTGACAGCTCTCTCCCTATACTGTGTATGACTGACAGCTCTCTCCCTATACTGTGTATGACTGACAGCTCTCTCCCTATACTATGTTTGACTGACGGCTCTCCTCCTATACTGTGTATGACTGTCAGCTCTTTCCTCCTATACTGTGTATTACTGACAGCTCTCCTCCTATACTGTGTATGACTGACAGCTCTCCCTATACTGTGTATGACTGACAGCTCTCCCTATACTGTGTATGACTGACAGCTCTCTCCCTATACTGTGTATGACTGACAGCTCTCTCCCTATACTATGTTTGACTGACGGCTCTCCTCCTATACTGTGTATGACTGACGGCTCTCCTCCTATACTGTGTATGACTGACAGCTCTCCGCCTATACTGTGTATGACTGACAGCTCTCCTCCTATACTGTGAATGACTGACAGCTCTCCTCCTATACTGTGTATGACTGTCAGCTCTTTCCTCCTATACTGTGTATTACTGACAGCTCTCCCTATACTGTGTATGACTGACAGCTCTCCTCCTATACTGTGTATGACTGACAGCTCTCTCTCTATACTCTGTATAATTGGCAGACTTCCAGAGTTTGCAGTCTGCAGTGGGGGCATCCAGGAGCTCCTGATTATCGGGGCCCCTCCTCGTACAATGTGAGGCACCCGGCCTATGCCGGAGCTGCTCAGTGCTGATTTCCTGAACATGATTGGGTCGTCAGTGACCCAGCGTTTTCATCAGGGTCTCTGACAACTGTTTATGTTTCCTTCACATAGGAGCATAAAACTGTTAAAGATCCCCTTCCCGGGTAAAGCATGGAGCCCCGTTTTTTCATGCATTTTGATTAGACTCAATCTCCCTCAATATAAATAAGTCGATTATTGTACAATTTTAAGCAATAAATTAATTTGACTTAAAATAAAAAATACAAGGGAATGAAATAAAATGCTCTCATTACCGGATCGCCTCCTAACTTGGTGCTTTTTTGCATTCTGCTTCCCTCCTTGCAGTCCCCATATAGGTGACTGATTATAGCCTTCCCCTTTCATATATCTCCTCAGTTAGCCCCTGCTTGGCTTATTAAGTTGGTATATCAAGTCAGCGTGTCCCTTAGTTATCATACACAAACTGTAAGCGCGCGGCATAATTCCGTATCTGTCCCTCTACCTGTCATTTCACTCCTCTTTACTGATGTTGAAAGAAATTCCTACTGTCAGTCATATAAGCAATTCACTTTGTTCCGCGGCAGTGACATCCTTGTTTTGTTTCCCCCCACCGCCCGGCACCACAGAACCGGCTTCTCGAATTAGCATTCTCGAAAAATTTAGACTACCTCATTAGACTGAATAAATTTAAAAGCTGATTTTTTTTTTTTTTGAGACGTCCTGACTTCTCCATCGTCGTATTTTCGGTGTGTTTGGAAAGTGTCGCAGAAAAGCTTGGCTCGCAGGGATGTATTTTATGTTTTAAGGACCACGGGGTGTTTTAAGGCTTCAAAAACCGCCTTTCCCAAAATAGTCTCTTAATTATGATGTTTCTGTCGCGCTGGATCGGCCTTTATGGTTCTTCCACGCAGGAGGAGTTGAGTCTGGGAATTGCGTCGAAAAGGGGTTTGGTGACAGTAAGGTTTAATTGGGGACGAGCCGAGGAGATGGCGGCGGGCAGTGAGGGGGGAGGTATGAGGTAAGCAGTCACAATTTGTTAGAAAATGCGCATTGTATACTGTTATACAGGTGCCTCAATTAGGGATGATCGCTCACGTTCACGCTAATCCAGTCCCCTGGGGTACATAAGTTATTTACACGTAAATAATGGCTAGGTACAACACTGATAGCGATGCACCAAGTGACCCGCTACAGCACAACACGTAGTCTTTAAGGGTACCTCCTGGCGCTGTGTAGAAACTTAGAGGCATCTTGTATGTGTCAGTGTAAATAAGGAGATCTCAAAGTTCTCCTGACTGTCAAACGTTTTATAGAACTGCTCGCCACCTACGGTATCTCTGCCGACCGCCCCATGCACATGCATGCTCGGCTCACCTGCGCAAGCCAAGTAAGCCGTCCCTAGAGGTGACAAAAGGATTGGGCATGTTCAAATCCAAGTGCCGGTTCCCCCTTCCTTTCAAAATCTGCAATCGGGGAAGAGTCGAGAAGCTCTCATAAAAATAACTGGTTGATTGATCTATTACTGCGCCGGTGTTGGGTACAATAACTTTAACCTTTTGAGAAATATCCAGCTCAAAATTTATGTTCGCCTTTAAATATTATTTCATGTTGTGTTTAGTTATTTTTTTCTGTCGACACGGTCATTCCAGGGTTTGTGTTTCTGTCAGATGGGTCGTCATTTTGAATGGCGCCACTATTGGGGTGCTTTGAGGGCTTATTTATTTAGTGGGGGCACTTTGTGGTTTTATTGGGCTACATTAAGGCTAGGGCTACACGATGACATTTGTCGCACCAATGTCGCGTAATAATTTATATAATGATAGCCTATGGTGTCGCATTGCAACATGCTGCGACTGCGACACGGAAGTCGCAAAAAACCCAACCAAATGGATTTTTCTGTGACTGTCGCATGCCGTAGTACAACATCATAGACCAGTAATGGCTAACCTTGGCACTCCAGCTGTGCTGAAACTACGACTCCCAGCATGCTCCATTTATTTCTATAGAGATCTAAGAGCAGCCAAGCAAGGGGGCATCTTGGGAGTTGTAGTTTTACCACAGCTGGAGTGCCAAGGTTAGCCATCACTGTCATAGACTATCATCAAAAATTGTCGTGCGACATCAGTATTGCGTGACACATGTTGCAGTGTAGTTGTGCCCTATGTGTCGTCGTGTAGCCCTAGCCTAAAACATTTTAAATCAATTTTTTATTGCAGTTTTTGGGAGGCAAAATAAACAAAACACTATTTTGGAATTTAATTTTCTGATATTCACATAACAGGCTGTTATAGATGTGGTGATACCAAATATTTTGTGAAAAAAAGACTTATCTTTCATAAAATATATATTTTTTTTTATTTTTTTCCAATTTTTTTGTTTATTTTTTCTCCCAGCACGGGACTTAAACCTGCAAATTCTCTGATAATAAACTGTTATGCTTCTGTATTGCAGTGCATTATGTCTGTAAACTGTAAATCTGATAGGATGTCTATTAGGACATGTGGCCTTTTGGTTTCTGGATTCAGAGATATTCGAAGCTCAGGGATTCCCAGATTTTACATAGAATTTTGTTTATCTGGCTAACCGATTTGCTGTTAAGAAGCTGTAGGGAAAATGCAGAGTTCGGCGAAACAATGTGTTACATGGTTACAAATATCTCCCGCATCCGTGCATTCTTTATCCAAGAGTCTGCAAAAATGCTTGTACTTGCCCTCATCACCTCCCGCCTAGACTACTGTAACATCCTCCCCTATGCCCTCCCATCTAGCACCCTCGTACTCCTCCAATCTATCCTATCTGCTGCCCGACTAATCCACCTCTCACCCCGTTACTCCTCTGCCTCTCTCCTCTACCAATCCCTTCACTGGCTCCCCATTGCCCAGGGAATTCACTTCAAAGTACTAACAAATACATACAAGGTGTCCACAACCTGTCCCCTCCATATATCTGTGAGCTACTTTCCCGATACATCCCCGCACGTAATCTCTGATCCTCACAAGACCTCCTTCTCTCCTTTTCCCACAACCGCCTCAGAGATTTCTCCCATGCATCCCCATACTATGGGACTCTCTACCCCAACATATCGGACTCTCACCTACAGACCTACAGTGGAATCCTTCAAAAGAAACCTAATAACCCACCTCTTCAGACAAGCCTGACAACCAGTGACCCTGCTGCCTCTTTACCGCCATGCCCAGCTTTACTGTCCCGTGTCCTTCTCTCATACCCTGTATATTGTAAGCCCTCGCAGGCAGGGTTTTCCCTCCTTCTGTACCAGTTTGTAATTCATCTTGTTCATGCTTACTGCAATTGTGTTGTATTATGTACAGTACAGACCAAAAGTTTGGACACACCTTCTCATTCAAAGAGTTTTCTTTATTTTCCTGACTATGAAAATTGTTGATTCACACTGAAGGCATCAAAACTATGAATTAACCCATGTGGAATTATATACATAACAAAAAAGTGTGAAACAACTGAAAATATGTCATATTCTAGGTTCTTCAAAGTAGCCACCTTTTGCTTTGATTACTGCTTTGCACACTCTTGGCATTCTCTTGATGAGCTTCAAGAGGTAGTCACCTGCAATGGTCTTTCCAACAGTCTTGAAGGAGTTCCCAGAGATGCTTAGCACTTGTTGGCCCTTTTGCCTTCACTCTGCGGTCCAGCTCACCCCAAACCATCTCGATTGGGTTCAGGTCCGGTGACTGTGGAGGCCAGGTCATATGGCGCAGCACCCCATCACTCTCCTTCATGGTCAAATAGCCCTTACACAGCCTGGAGGTGTGTTTGGGGTCATTGTCCTGTTGAAAAATAAATGATAGTCCAACTAAACGCAAACCGGATGGAATAGCATGCCGCTGCAAGATGCTGTGGTAGCCATGCTGGTTCAGTATGCCTTCAATTTTGAATAAATGCCCAACAGTGTCACCAGCAAAGCACCTCCACACCATCACACCTCCTCCTCCATGCTTCACGGTGGGAACCAGGCATGTAGAGTCCATCCGTTCACCTTTTCTGCGTCGCACAAAGACACGGTGGTTGAAACCAAAAATCGCAAATTTGGACTCATCAGACCAAAGCACAGATTTCCACTGGTCTAATGTCCATTCCTTGTGTTCTTTAGCCCAAACAAGTCTCTTCTGCTTGTTGCCTGTCCTTAGCAGTGGTTTCCTAGCAGATCTTCTACCATGAAGGCCTGATTCACACAGTCTGCTCTTAACAGTTGTTCTAGAGATGTGTCTGCTGCTAGAACTCTGGGTGGCATTGACCTGGTCTCTAATCTGAGCTGCTGTTAACCTGCGATTTCTGAGGCTGGTGACTCGGATGAACTTATCCTCCGCAGCAGAGGTGACTCTTGGTCTTCCTTTCCTGGGGCGGTCCGCATGTGAGCCAGTTTCTTTGTAGCGCTTGATGGTTTTTGTGACTGCACTTGGGGACACTTAAAGTTTTCCCAATTTTTCGGACTGACTGACCTTTATTTCCTAAAGTAATGATGGCCACTCGTTTTTCTTTACTTAGCTGCTTTTTTCTTGCCATAATACAAATTCTAACAGTCTATTCAGTAGGACTATCAGCTGTGTATCCACCTGACTTCTCCACAACGCAACTGATGGTCCCAACCCCATTTATAAGGCAAGGAATCCCAGTTATTACACCTGACAGGGCATACCTGTTAAGTGAAGACCATTTCAGGTGACTACCTCTTGAAGCTCATCAAGAGAATGCCAAGAGTGTGCAAAGCAGTAATCAAAGCAAAAGGTGGCTACTTTGAAGAACCTAGAATATGACATATTTTCAGTTGTTTCACACTTTTTTGTTATGTATATAATTCCACATGTGTTAATTCATAGTTTTGATGCCTTCAGTGTGAATCAACAATTTTCATAGTCATGAAAATAAATAAAACTCTTTGAATGAGAAGGTGTGTCCAAACTTTTGGTCTGTACTGTATGTGCACCCCTTATCATACGTACAGGTCCATCGAATGAATGGCGCTATAATAATAAATAATAATGGTGGAGCATGCATGGTCAGTCTGAGCCGGTCTGAGTGCGAGTTGCCCTTTGCAGGACGGCATATGACTTCACTTGCAGCCCCATGTAAACCTGTCCTATCCAGGTCATACCGGCCTGCCAATGAACACTAATTCCTCAGGGGTGTCAGACACTGCTTGGCCTACAGTCCCCTCTATTAACTATGTGGCCTGTGTGGGTAGTGATAAAAATTGAGCTTATGGAGTTAAAGGGATCCCATCACATTGAACATACAGTCCAATCCGTGGACGGCATGTTACAGAGCAGGAGGAGCTGAACAGATTGATATATAGTTTTGTGGGAAAAGATTCAGTATTGCTTGTATATTATCTATTTATATTCCTGCTCTTTGAATACTTGGGAGTGCAGTGGGCGGTCCTACTCACACAGTGGGCGGTCCTACTCACACAGGAAACCATGTTGATCACTTTTAGGACCGCCCACTGAACTCCTAAGCCAAAAAAGAGCAGGAATTAAATTGAATAAAATACAAGTTCTACTGAATCTTTTCCTATAAATATATATATCAATCTGCTCAGCTCCTTCTGCTCTTTAACATCACTGCCCAAAGATTACACTGCATTTTTTACATGATGGGTTCCCTTTAAAGGGATATTCCAGAAAAATCAACTTATTCCCTGTGCACTTGATATAGGATAACTTTTAGATCGGTGCAGTCTGACTGCTGCGACCTGCACTATCATGAGAACAGGGGTCGAGCATGCGTGCTGCAGCTTTATCAACTTCTATGAGACGGACAGAAACAGCATGGAGTATGGCGCTCTGTTATCGACAGCAGTCCCATAGACTTTGCATGAAACAGAAGCTTGACTGCCGCTCCATTCATGCAGAGGACACAAGACGCACCTTCTCATCTTTGGTGGGGGTCCAGCAATCATCCCATATATTGTGGATAGAGGATAACTTTTTTAGTTTTATTTTTATAGCTGGAGAGTGGGGCCCTAGGGGTCCAAGATGCCTCAGTCCAACTCTAATGGTAGGACTGAGCAGTGCTAGCTAGATGCATGGTTGAGACAGGGACTGACTATCAAATATAGTAGAGTTGAGTTTGTCATCTCCCAGAATATCTTAGGGACAGAATTTTAAGACTTCACCCATTTGACCGTATTTTCCATCCGCGTGCTATCGCCATATTTTTCTGCAGATCTGTGCGGCCGATCCTCAAATTATAGAACATGTCCTATTTTGGTGCATTTTGAGGACATGAATGGTCCTTTCTGGGAGTGAGTTAAATACAGGAGTGCGCACGGAAAGTTTCCGGATTTCAAGGAGATAGGGACACGGCCGTGTGCACGAGGTGTGAAAGTACTTTGTTACCACGATGCCACGTACAACTAGGATTATGCAGAAATCCCACATTGTCCTCTAATAAAACAGATAAACCGCAGAAGATATTAAGTAGCGAATGAACCTGGCGTTTCATCCCTTTGTGTACAAAACATCCACATTGTTGCTGCGCTCCACATCCAAGATACGAGATTGAAGGCAGAGTTAAAATCATTGTGCATCCGGCAGTGCGCAGACAAAGCTTAATGGAATGTGTGAGCGTGAACGCGTTCGCTAGGAATAAAAAATATTCAACATGTAAAGGCGGACATACACGCAAGAGGGGGGGGGGGGGAGAAAAAAAAACCCTCACATTGTTCTAAGGACGGCAGCGACGAATACGGCTGTAATTTTAATGTTTCTTGCTGTAAAAAGGTCATCATTGGCGAGGTCGGGTTTTTCTTAAGGTCATTTCACATTGAGATATCTGCCTGCTTTTGACATTTCATGCAGAAGAGGCACAACTATCCTGACACATGAAATGGCTTCTTTACAAACCCAGTGGCTATTTCTATCAACATCTGTTATTTTCCTACAAAAGGCAAATATGCATTGATTGCAAACAAGGCGGCCGCGCTTTCACATAGGAACGCGGCAGAGATTTTCCTCCAAAGAATCTGGAAGATTGTGTCGGCTTGCTCGGAGGCGTAGTACGGGAAGGATCTGATATCTGCAGATATTGTATTAGGGGGTCGCTCTCTAATATAATAATATTACGGGAACTGTCTGCCTGTAGCACATGCCCTTCTGTATTGATGAGCGAATCGCTCAAAATTCGATGCGGGTTCCACTTCAACCGTTTCGATTCGGGTCCAAATGGAAAGTGCTCCAGTTGGCTTGAAAATTGGAGTGTAACACTCTGAGGTCTCCTAGGACTCTTTTTTCACTCTTGTCTCTAACTTTTTCTTTCTTTATTATTTTTTTAAAGGGGTTGTCAAGGTTCACGTAGAGAGAAAATTACTTAAAGGGGTTTTCCGGGTTCAGATCTGGACATATCCCCTTCTTCCCCCACTCAGCCCCTCTGCCATTTTACGCTCCGATGCTTTCCCTTGCCCTCTGCTGTATCGCGCAGGGCAAGGGCTTTTCCTGGAGATCCGGTGACGTCCCGGGCTCTCCATGGGGACTGCTAGGTGGAGGCTTCCGCCCAGCAGGGAGCCCGGTGACGTCACCGGCACTAATGGGCAGGCTTTAGCGCTGCCCTAGCCTGTAAAATGACTAAGGCAGCACTAAATCCCGCCCATTAGTGCTGGTAACGTCACCGGGAACACTGCTCCGCCTAGCAGTGTAAAAATGTAGAGAGTGGCTCTTCATTCCAGCTCATAGAGGGGTCCCTGATCGAGGACCTTCCTTTAAGAAAACCACATGCCCTCATAGGTCATACTGCATGCACAATGGTTGTCTTCATGACACTACCCCTTAAAGAAGTTTTCTAGAACTTTGAAATGGATTCTCTATCTTTAGGATAGGTCATCGATATCCGATGTGTTGGGGTCTGACATCTCAAATGTTTACTTGTGTCTTGCTGCCTGAACATATCAGAATAGCTTTTTTCAACTTTGTGCATTTGCAACCATTTTAATATACTTTCTGTTTTAGTTCCTCGCTGTTTCTGCTTGCTGTATGTATGTATGCACATCCTGGTGCAGCGCCTGTACTAGCCTAATGCTGATCACTGTAGAGAGTTTGCTACAATTGCATTCAGTCTACAGCAGACCATGCTGTGCTATGTGCAGCAGCAGCACAAATCTCTCCTGCCCTAAAAGGTACAATGTATCAGTGCAGGAAAAAGTATCAGGCAGGAGTCTACTGTTCAGATCGATCTATCTATCTATCTATCTATCTAAAATAGAAAAAATGGGCAGCACTCCAAGTAGTTATCTATGTACTGATCTGTCCATGCAACCTGTTGTATGTTGGAGAGACGACTACGGACTTTAAGTCGCGTCTCAACAACCACAGGTTGAGTATAAGAAAGAAAAGATTAGACCTGCCGGTCTCAAAACACTTTGCAGAACATAAACACGTTGAAAGAGACATGAAATGTTGTATTATTGATTTTGTCCCAATGCCGAGGAGAGGTGGTGATAGAGCCAGTATTTTGAAAAAAAGGGAACTTAAGTGGATTCATGTACTTAATTCACTTAAACCGCACGGCCTGAATGTGGATTACAATATTGGGGCAATATAGGCTGGCGGCTTGCCTTTGACCATCATATGGATATGTTATACTGTACCTGCGTATAATTGGTGATCAATTGTATAGGGACAAAACAATAGTTCCTTAAGGATTGCCAATTTTTAATGTTTTTTTTTCATATTTTATCACAGATGGTTTGCAATGGAGTATGGTGAGAGGAAGTTCGAGGAGACATTTGAATGGCGTTCGGTCATGAACCACATTATGCAGAGGATGTCAGTGCTTATCTTTGTTTTTATCATTTATTATTTTTGTTAATTTTGTATATGGCCACAGTCTGTTGCCCACATGGGGGGCGGTATTGAGGAGAACCCTCTTAAATGGTGGTGATGTGCGGGTTTTGACCGTGGGTACAGTGCGACCCTGCATTAACATGTGGGTGCGCTACTGACCGCGGGTCATGGGTGGAGACTGCACCTATGTTTGGTGGGAGTAGTCGTCACGCAACCCCGCACTGCCATCTTTGGTATGTCGACATGAATATAGGTGCTGGCACCACCCTGTACCTGTGCGCAACTGACTGTATTGGCATTGATATGTGGACGTCCGTTGTGGATGTCTGGCTCCCTCGTCAAATATGGTGGACGCAGTGTCGGAGTTACAATGCGCAGTTGCGCTATGATGTATGCGGATATGACCGGAAGTGATTCATGGATGTCATCCTGACATGCGCAGAGACGCTCCAGACACGCCGAGCAACATGCGGTATCTTGGATGGCAGCCATTCACCCTCCTACTCCTCCTCCATCCTCTGCTTGCAATGCCTTCTAGTAAGCACCTTGCACTTAGTGATTATTATTTTCACATGATATTGATTGCGATCTTTATTGTGTTTAATATTGTATGGTAGTTTTCCTTCACTACATGTAATTATGAACACATTATTAGGGAAATATATACTATAGGGGTTATAGTCAATATGAATTATATTGTCATATTTATATTTTGTGAGATTTATTATTATTTATTATAAATTAATTGCACTTGTTTTGCCAATTTTAATGAATGAGTATGTTGCTATATATTCTTGGCATTTTGTCTCTGTCAGGGGAGGACTGGCAGCCTTAGTCCTGGGGGGCAAATCTAGTCAAGTGGCCCATTTTTAGCCCCGCCCATCATTAAAAGCCCCTCCTACATATAATAGGCCACTCCCAACACACACTGTACAGCTGACATTTTATAGTTGCGGCCTGTCTCTACACATCATACGGAGAGGGGAGGCCGTCCTGGCTGCACTGCCTGCTTATATAACAAGCTACAGCCAGGAAGCTCCTCCGCTCTCCTCCCTACCCTGATCCTGCTCAAGGCCTGTGGTTCCCCCCACCATCTGCCACCCGCCCGTGGCCTGCTGCCCCCTTTCGTCATCCTCACCCAGTTCTGAATCCTCCTTCTGCAAATGGCAGGAGGAGGAGCCGGAGCATCTCCTCTCCTACATAGCGCCCCCTACCTCTTACATCCAGTGATGTCACCTTTGTTGTAGACGTTCTCTTTCCTCATCTTCTCCATTCAGACCAGACCGCCATGATGATTTTTCTGCCATCTCCCTTCACTGCAGAGATTGAGAAACAGACATTAGTTTCCTGCCACCCCCAATACTATACTGCAGAAACAGTCCCCCTGGAAATACAAACTACCACACAGATAGTGCCCCCAATACTGTACCCGCTATGCCCCCAATACTATACTGCAGAAACAGTCCGCCTGGAAATACTACTACCCCACAGATAGTGCCCCCTTAAACAATTATTGGCACACAGCGCTCTAAAAAATAACTGCGCCCAGACACTAATAGTATAAAGATAATGTCCCCCAAAAATAATTGTGCTAAGCTGATACTATGCCAGGGTGCCCCCAAAGTAACAATGCTCCCCAAAATCCCACCAATAGAAATAATTCTCTGCCAGAGCACACTTAGTAGTAATAATGCCCCTATAGTGCCCTAGTAATCATGTTCTTCATAGCCCCTAGTAGTAGTAAAGCTCCCCATAATACCCCCTAGTAGTACTAATTTTCCCTATAATATGACAGTACATGAAATACCCCCGCTTAGTGCCCGCAGTTGAGCTAATGTCCCCATAATGTATGCCAGTATAAAATACCCCTATATAGTGCCCCAGTAAATGCCCTCATACTGCTCCTCTCCCCCTTCCCCATAGTGTCCCCATAATATGCCAGTAAAAAAATGCCCCTTAGTGCCCCCAGCAGATGCCCCTATAGTGCTCCTCTCCCCCACAATGTACCAGTAAAAAAATGCCCCTTCTAAGTGCCACCATATGCCCCAATAGTGCTCCACTCCCCCATAGTGCCGCTCTCCCCTATAGTGCCTTCCATAATGTGCCAGTAAAAAATGCCCCCTTAGTGCCACCAAATGCCATAGTGCCCCCCATAATGTTCCAATACAAAAGGCCCCTTTAGAGCCCCCACTTCCCCATAGTGCCCCCAAATAATGCCCCTATAGTAGCACCAGATGCCCCATAGTGCTGCTCTCCCCTATAGTGCCCCCCAGAATGTGCCAATAATTAAAAAAAAAGCCCCTTTAGAGCCCCCAGTTACCCCCATAGTGCTCCTCTCCCCCATGGTGCCCCCGCATAATGTGCCAGTAAGAAATGCCCCCATAGTGCCAGCTTCTCCAATAGTGCCAGCTCCCCCAATAGTGCCAGCTCCCCCAATAGTGCCAGCTCCCCCTATAGTGCCAGCTCCCCCTATAGTGCCCCCCATAGTGCCAGCTCCCCCTATAGTGCCCCCCCATAGTGCCAGCTCCCCCTATAGTGCCCCCCCATAGTGCCAGCTCCCCCTATAGTCCCCCCATAGTGCCAGCTCCCCCTATAGTCCCCCCCCATAGTGCCAGCTCCCCCTATAGTCCCCCCCCATAGTGCCAGCTCCCCCTATAGTCCCCCCCATAGTGCCAGCTCCCCCTATAGTCCCCCCCATAGTGCCAGCTCCCCCTATAGTCCCCCCCCATAGTGCCAGCTCCCCCTATAGTCCCCCCCATAGTGCCAGCTCCCCCTATAGTCCGCCCCATAGTGCCAGCTCCCCCTATAGTCCGCCCCATAGTGCCAGCTCCCCCTATAGTCCCCCCCCATAGTGCCAGCTCCCCCTATAGGCCCCCCCATAGTGCCAGCTCCCCACAGTGCCCCCCATAGTGCCAGCTCCCCCTATAGTGCGCCCCATAGTGCCAGCTCCCCTTATAGTGCCCCCCATAGTGCCAGCTCCCCCTATAGTGCCAGCTCCCCTTATAGTGCCCCCCATAGTGCCAGCTCCCCCTATAATGCCCCCCATAGTGCCAGCTCCCCTTATAGTGCCCCCCATAGTGCCAGCTCCCCCTATAGTGCCCCCCATAGTGCCAGCTCCCCCTATAGTGCACCCCATAGTGCCAGATCTCCCCCCCATAGTGACAGATCTCCCCCCCATAGTGCCAGATCTCCCCCCCTATAGTGACAGATCTCCGCCCCCCCCCCCCCCCATAGTGCCAGATCTCCGCAAAGAAGAAAAAAGAAGAAAAAATACTTACCTCCATCAGCAGCGTGTGCTGCCGGCTCAGGCGTCGCGATGATAATGACGTCATCGCGCTTCCTGAGCCGGCCTCTGATAGGCTGCAGGCATTAGTGCCTGCGGCCTATCAGAAGAACAGGGGAGGGACACGCCTCTCCCTCCCCTGCCCCACAGCCCGGCCGCAGCGCAATTACATCCAGGGCCGCGCCGCCTGTGGTGATCGGCGGTGCGGCCCTGAAGAATAAAAAAAATGTATTTATTTTTTTAGACGGGCGGCCCAGCGGCCGTTTATTTAGGGCGGCCTGGGGGGCAATTGCCTCCCTGCCCCCCGGCCCAGTCCGCCCCTGGTCTCTGTACACTGCTTGAGGAAGGCTCCTGTCTAGAGCCGAAACATCGCATGTCCCACTGGGGTAAATAAAGACTTTTGTATTTTTTTACTACTTGGAGTGCTGCCCATTTTTTCTATTTTGTATTTTTGGATTGGCCTTGATCCGTGTTGGGCTGCTGCACCCACCAGTTTGCATCAGGGACGGTGCTGCCACAGTTTTTTATTTTCTTTATCTATATATATATATATATATATATTATCTGTCTATCTATCTATCTATCTATCTATCTATTATCAGTCTATCTATCTATCTATCTTATATCTATCTATCTTATATCTATCTATCTATCTATCTATCTCTATCTATAAACCTTAAATGCACCCTAATCTTTACAGTTGAAGTTAATGTGATCTTCTGTAACCTTCTGAATGCACATGTCCAGCTGTTCAGTGTTTCAGTACTTTTGGCACAACTTGCTGTTCTTTAACAAGGAGCTTAACAGCAAAATTCACAACAGGTGTTTGATCCATGAATTTACCAATAGTGATAGACGAATATCACAGGACGGTTCGCGAAAGCGATCAAATGTTCGCGAACCGCAAGTTTGCGGCGGGCCCCATTCACTTTAATGGCAGGCGAACCTTAAAAACCTTCAGCTCATATTTGCAGCCACCAAATACTTAGTAGAAGTGCACAAATAGTCCCACAACATGGACAGTGACATACTAGAGGGGGATCAATGTTAGAAATTCCAACAAAAAATATGTATCTTAATCAGGGGACATTTTTATGCGTCTTAAAGGGAAATTCTCTGAAATGTGCCCTGCTGGAGCCTAGGAGTACGGGCCTTAAAAATTTGTCATTTACCTGACATAAAAGAAATTCGGATTATGGGGTACATTATGCGGTCAATGGATACAAATTTTACTCTAGGCCCCTGTACTACAGGCACCAAACATTAGGCATTCACCGGACAGAAAAGACCAAGTGATTATGTGGCCGGAGGTATATTACACAGTCAATGGATATCAATTTTACTGCAGGCCAGTAAAAATACAGGTCAAATACATATGTTTAAAAGCACTAAAAATATCAAATTGGATTAAAAACATGGCTAACGAAATCCCCCCTCTTAAGAAAAAAACTAATGATAATAGTTGGAATTCGATAGCAGGTGGTCGTCACTGGTGTTGAATTCCTCTGAGGCCGCAACAATTATATATTCAGCGTACATAAAAGAACAAGTAAGTATGTGGCTGAAGGTAGATTACACGGTCATTGGATATCAATTTTACAGCAGGCCAGTGTACTACAGGACCCCAAAATTATGCATTCAGCGTACATAAAACAACAAGTAAGTATGTGGCTGGAGGTAGATTACACGGTCATTGGATATCAATTTTCCAGCAGGCCAGTGGACTACAGTCCCCAAAAATTATGCATTCAGCGGATATAAAAGATCAAGTAAGTAAGTGGCTGAAGGTAGATTACACAGTCATTGGATATCAATTTTACAGCAGGTCAGTGTACTACAGGCCCCAAAAATTATGCATTCAGCGTACATAAAAGAACAAGTAAGTATGTGGCTAGAGGTCTATTTAGATGGTCAATGGATATCAATTTTACTGAAGGCCAGTACAACTACAGGTCAAATACATATGTTTAAAAGAACTAAAAATATAAAATTGGATTAAAAACATGGCTAATGAAATCCCCCCTCCTGAAAAAAAACCTAATGATAATAGTTCAAACACGTGGTCGTCACAGGTGTTGAATTCCTCCGAGGCCCAAAACATTAGGCATTCAACGGACAGAAAAGACCTTTTATGCCGCTGTATTTACCTAAGAAAGGGACCAATATTTGTTCTGGGTGGTGGTGGATATGTGTGGGCTGGCATGAGGAAATTCAATTAAACGTGGTTATCACAGGTGTTGAATTCCTCTGAGATCCATGCCTCATTCATTTTTAGAAATGTGAGGTAGTCCACACTGTCGTGAGCTAGGCGAGTGCGCTTATCGGTCACAATCCCCCCTGCTGCGCTGAACGTCCTTTCGGACAGGACACTGGACAAGGGGCAAGCCAACAGTTCCATGGCAAATTCTGCCAGCTATGGCCATAGGTCAAGCCTGCACACCCAGTAGTCCAGGGGTTCCTCGCTTCCCAGAGCATCCACATCAGCCGTCAACCCGATGTAGTCGGACACCTGTCGGTCTAGCCATTTCCTGAGGCTGGATTGGGATGGCAGCTGTCGATGGGTTGGCTGCAAGAATGATCTCATATCCGAAGTGACCAACACATCTTCAAACCGCCCTCTTCTTGCAGACGCTGTTGGATTGGTACCCGCACCTGTTTCTCTGTGAGTGGAAATTCCTCTGCCAGCACCCGCAAAAGCAGAATGCAGAATTTCTCGAAGCAAGGCCTGGAAGTGCTGCATTATGACAGCCCTCTGTGATGGTGGTAACATGTCCGCCATTTTGTGTTTGTACCGGGGGTCTAAGTACGTTGCCACCCAGTACTCGTCCTTGCCCTTTATGCTTTTTTTACGGGGCTCCATCTTCAAACACTGGAGCATGAAGGCCCCCATTTGCACTGGACTGGAAGCAGTGGAGTGGCATGGCTCCTGCTCATCATCCAGAATAATGTCGTCCTCGGTCTTTTTCCCCCAGCCACAGACAACATCAGGGATCCGTTTAAAGAACGTTTAAAGCATGCATTTCTTGCTCCTCCTCCTCCTCCCCACAGGCACTATCCTCCTCTGACTCCTCTTCAGACTCCTGCTGACTTGTCTCAGTTGGAGTAGCTCCCCCTGGGAATTCATCCAGCATTGCCACTTCCACATCTTTCTGCTCCTGTTCCTCGACGGCTTGATCAATGACACGACGCAATGCACGCTCCAGAAAGAAGGCGTAAGGTACGATGTCACTGATGGCGCCCTGGCTGTGACTGACCAGTTTGGTGATCTCATCAAATGGGCGCAGAAGTCTGCATGCGTCACGCATGAGCAGCCACTGGCACGGTGCAAAAAAACGCAGCAAAACCGCAAACAAATGCTGCACTACCCATCTCCATATGTTCGCTAGTTCGGCTAACCGCGAATGAGCAAAGATCGCCGCGAAACGACCGCCGGGCAAACTGCAAGGCCATCCCTATTGCCCAATAAGTTTCCTGGTTCAATTAGAACTGCTATTCAAACAGTCCTTCTCATCATGCTGCTCACATTTTGACATCATGAGACCAAGACGACACCTAACAATTGATGAACAGTACCTCGCCATTGTGAGGCTTCAAGCAGGAAGTTCTCAGACGGAAGTGGCCCCTGAGCTTAGATTGTCACTGAGTGTCATCAACAGGTTGTATCAGAGATACAGAGAGACTGGAGGAGTCACGGAAAAGGCATAGAAGGGGACATCCTTTGGCCACATCCCACACTGATGACCGCTTCATTGTGATCAATGCCCTGCGGAGCCGGATGATGAATGCTGCACAACTCCAGGCACATTTAAGGGAGGTGAGAGGCACCTAAGTGTCACGTCAGACCATTCGAGACTGTTTACATCAGCATAGTCTGCGTGCTAGACTACCTGCAAGGGTGCTTGACCACACCACCAGGCACAGGCGCCATGGTCTTGCATAGGGCAGGGAGCATCTACGCTGGATGAGGGACCAGTGGGCCTCAGTGCTGTTCACTGATGAAAGTCGATTCACGCTGAGCAGAAATGATGGCAATGAATCGACTTTGCAAGTGAGACACATTTCTGGATGCTCAGCCTTTCAGAGAAAACTGTTTCAGAGAAAGACCTGGACCTGTTAACTACTCATGGAGCCGTGTAACCTATAAGAACTGTGGAGAATGTGGACATTGTGTAACAACTGCCAGTCCATGGATGCTGAGAACTGCCTGATGCATCTGAACGTAATTCTGTAGTAAAGACCCGTTGTGCTATTAACTTGGCCTCATTATTTCTTGCACTGCCACACTGCAGCCAACATCATCTTCAGCTGCCAAGGGACCCTGCCTTACACCTCGACAAGTCATCACCATTGAGGGCCCCCTTGAACCACCATCAGGCAGGAGAGCCCCAGAAGCAGAGTGTGCCCCTAAGGGAGTAAAAGTTGTACCCCTCCTATCACTGCACGGCCCAGCCAGTGTCTGATCGCGGAGTACAGGGCTGGATTGGTCCACCAGAGTGCCAGAGGATCCTCTGGTGGGTCCAAGCTCTGACACAATAAAGGGCCCCTTATAAAACAGGGCCCCCTTATAAAGCAGGGCCACTAAGGCCTAGCAGAGGATGAGCCTCCAGAATCATTTCCTCCGTTAAACCCAAGAAAATTCAGTCTCACGCTATGTGAGTACAACTACTCCCATCCTCCACCCCACCCGTGCGGCTCGCTGCATATCCATTTATCTATCATATTGCCTTATATAGTCAGCATTAGTCAGTGTGTCATGTCTATGCACCGTGCAGTTTAATAAAATATCAATCTTATTTCCGTCCCGGCCACTCTCCATCCCTGGAAGTGGGTCGAGCCCTTTGCCCCCCTGCTTACAGTATCACATGACGACCTTTCACTAAAGCCCAGCTCTAATTTTTTGCTTCAGTGATTAAGGATCAGAATTTGTCACAAAAGAAAAAAAAAAAAAAAGTTCACATTCCGAATGCAAAGAAATCATTTCTGGAACTATGAAAACAATTTCTCAAAGAAAAATAATTGTCCTGACACGGAAAGCAATAAACAATTGGGAGATTATGGGGGGGGGGACATTTAATTTGAGTTGGAGAGCACACATTTGCACTAAGAATTAAATTTCATCCTAATACATCTGTTATACAAACACGGCGCGGCACGTGAGACCGGACTGCAAAAGATAGAATTAATTTGGTCAATAAGACAACAGTAATGAACGATTTCTGAATTATTCTAATATAAATGTCCAAATAAACCCAGAAATTTTTTAATTTCAAATTACGAAAAAAAAAAAAATTGCAATTTTCTTTCTTTCCAAGTCTCTGCACCGGCAACAAATCAAATATTATGCTAATAAGTCGCTGTATGAAATGTTAAAGAGACAGAACTTCCATTTTCTTATATCCGGCCTGGGGTGCTATAAAATGACAGACAAAAATATCTGTAAGATTCTATTCGTTTTTTCGTATTTTTATTTTTATTTATCATTTTGTCATTTTATAATGTATTAACAAAAGACTTTTATGGATCAAAAAGCTTTTTTCATTGTGTTTGGATGTCACAGTCTTTTTCCAAAAAGACCCTTACCATATCCTTAACCAGGGGCCCGAGGGACCCAAAAACATTTCACATTGTGGCCCAGCAGCCTGATGTTAAGCTGGCCATACACATTAGATATATGTTGGTCAAATCGGTGGGATCGGCCAACCATTTAATGTGTTTGGGGGTCTCCTGACTCTGAACCCTGTGGCAGAAGTTGACGGAGAGAAGGATCAGCCGTTGGATTTCAACATGCCCAATCCTTTGGTTTTCAAGAGTTGTCTGGCAGCAGCTAAGGCCGAGTTCACATCTCTGTTTCATTTTCCATTATTGTGATCCATCAGAAGTACAGAAAAACAAACAGGATCCTGTAAAAAACGGATCCTGTTGCACATTTGTCATCCGTTTGAGTCATTTTCATCTGGGATTCGTTTTTTTGGGAAGTCTTACATGCATTTCCGTTAAAAAAAAATGGATCTGAGATGGAAATGGCTCAAATGGATGCCAAGTGTGCAACAGGATCCTTTTTTTTTTTACAGGATCCCCCCAGCAACTTCTTCACAACCTCTGACTCCTGTGCAACCCCCACTCTTGTGGCTGGTCAAGATTGCGCTCTCAGATAAGGCCTGGAAGCCATCTTCGTCTGTTTCCTCCAGTATCACTGCATATAATGTAATTGCATAAAGAGTGGATCCTGGCAATAAAATCTTTTAGTCCTCCTCTTGGGTGGACCCCGGCTGAGTTTGGGCCCCAAAGCTAGCGCTTCTCCCGTGGCTGGAGATTCCATTTGCATACACAATTTTTTTAGGGTGCTTTTCCAGTAAGTAAGTCTCCATAAACCACCTCTATGTCTTCAATGATGACTAGTAGTTTCCCCAAAAGCTGTTTACCTACCATGGATGTGTCACGGATGGTGTTACAGAAAACTAGAAGACACAAATGAGATCCGACTGACTTGATCCAAAACTAAGGAACAAAAGGGTAAGCCCTGTAACAGCCCTAGCTCTCTCCCTTACTGCTCAGCCTATGCAAAAATCTCAATGATAGATAATTGCATACCCTCGTTCCTTGACTGTATGACACCTGAACACCCTATAATAATGAGGGGACACGACCACCGGCTCCCTACACTTGATACGGAGGGAGTCAGGGTCATCTGGGATCAAGCCCACAGGAAAACAGAAATAAAGAAACAGACTTATCTTGGCTTAGCTTGGCTTAGGAGTCCCTGCTCTGACTCCATATATAGCTACTGTATTTCCGTATATGAATATGTGGAGTCAGTGCTTGGGGACACCCAGTGTATTTAAATCTAATTTAGCCTGTGTTTCATAAAAGTTTCTGCTGGGATTCAAACTCACAATCTTCTGAATTAGAGGCAAGGCACTTAACCACTCAGCTATAATAGTATAGTATATACAGCAGTGTACTGATATGTGAGGTATGAGGTATAATATATGCAGTGTGTACAGATATATTGTATATTCAGCAGTGTACTGATATGTGAGGTACAAAGTATAATAGATGCAGTGTGTACAGATATATAGTATATACAGTAGTGTACTGATATGTAAGGTATGAGGTATAATATATGCAGTGTGTACAGGTATATAGTATATACAGCAGTGTACTGATATGTGAGGTAATAGATGCAGTGTGTACAGATATATTGTATATACAGCAGTGTACTGATATGTGAGGTACGAGCTGTCAATACACTGCTGTATTTACTATATACCTGTTCACACTGCACCTATTATACCTCGTACCTCACATATCAGCACGCTGCTGTATATACTATATATCTGTACACACTGCATCTATTACCTCACATATCAGTACACTGCTGTATATACTATACAGGGAGTGCAGAATTATTAGGCAAATTAGTATTTTGACCACATCATCCTCTTTCTGCATGTTGTCTTACTCCAAGCTGTATAGGCTCGAAAGCCTACTACCAATTAAGCATATTAGGTGATGTGCATCTCTGTAATGGGAAGGGGTGTGGTCTAATGACATCAACACCCTATATCAGGTGTGCATAATTATTAGGCAACTTCCTTTCCTTTGGCAAAATGGGTCAAAAGAAGGACTTGAGAGGCTCAGAAAAGTCAAAAATAGTGAGATATCTTGCAGAGGGATGCAGCACTCTTAAAATTGCAAAGCTTCTGAAGCGTGATCATCGAACAATCAAGCGTTTCATTCAAAATAGTCAACAGGGTCGCAAGAAGCGTGTGGAAAAACCAAGGCGCAAAATAACTGCCCATGAACTGAGAAAAGTCAAGCGTGCAGCTGCCAAGATGCCACTTGCCACCAGTTTGGCCATATTTCAGAGCTGCAACATCACTGGAGTGCCCAAAAGCACAAGGTGTGCAATACTCAGAGACATGGCCAAGGTAAGAAAGGCTGAAAGACGACCACCACTGAACAAGACACACAAGCTGAAACGGGGGCCAAGAAATATCTCAAGACTGATTTTTCTAAGGTTTTATGGACTGATGAAATGAGAGTGAGTCTTGATGGGCCAGATGGCTGGATTGGTAAAGGGCAGAGAGCTCCAGTTCGACTCAGACGCCAGCAAGGTGGAGGTGGAGTACTGGTTTGGGCTGGTATCATCAAAGATGAGCTTGTGGGGCCTTTTCGGGTTGAGGATGGAGTCAAGCTCAACTCCCAGTCCTACTGCCAGTTTCTGGAAGACACCTTCTTCAAGCAGTGGTACAGGAAGAAGTCTGCATCCTTCAAGAAAAACATGATTTTCATGCAGGACAATGCTCCATCACACGCGTCCAAGTACTCCACAACGTGGCTGGCAAGAAAGGGTATAAAAGAAGAAAATCTAATAACATGGCCTCCTTGTTCACCCGATCTGAACCCCATTGAGAATCTGTGGTCCATCATCAAATGTGAGATTTACAAGGAGGGAAAACAGTACACCTCTCTGAACAGTGTCTGGGAGGCTGTGGTTGCTGCTGCACGCAATGTTGATGGTGAACAGATCAAAACACTGACAGAATCCATGGATGGCAGGCTTTTGAGTGTCCTTGCAAAGAAAGGTGGCTATATTGGTCACTGATTTGTTTTTGTTTTGTTTTTGAATGTCAGAAATGTATATTTGTGAATGTTGAGATGTTATATTGGTTTCACTGGTAAAAATAAATAATTGAAATGGGTATATATTTGTTTTTTGTTAAGTTGCCTAATAATTATGCACAGTAATAGTCACCTGCACACACAGATATCCCCCTAAAATAGCTAAAACTAAAAACAAACTAAAAACTACTTCCAAAAATATTCAGCTTTGATATTAATGAGTTTTTTGGGTTCATTGAGAACATGGTTGTTGTTCAATAATAAAATTAATCCTCAAAAATACAACTTGCCTAATAATTCTGCACTCCCTGTATATCTGTACACTGCTGTATATACTATATATCTGTACACACTGCATCTATTATACCTTGTATCTCACATATCAGTACACTGCTGTATATACTATATTTGTGGTCGTGGCAACCAAGAGAATGCACCCCGTCCCACCTGAGACTACCCTGCCCCTAAGCGGTTAGAGTTATGCCGCAACCGCGCCGTAGTAGGGACACCTGACGAGGGCATCCCCTTTAAGAGTAGTGGATAGTAAGGGTGGGTGGGGAAAACGCTGTAACGACGTACAGAGTGAGAGGGACGCTGGCTGTTGAAGTAGGCAGCCATGCCCCTCCCACAAATACAGGCCAATAAATCGGCCTTACACATATCTGTACACACTGCATTTATTATAGCTCTTTTGTGTGCCAGGGCTGTTTTGTTATCCCAATCCGGCCCTGATGGCATAAATTATAAAACTCAAGAATGAGTCCGCATCCAGAGTACTTCTTTAAGAGGTTCTAATCACAAGCAGTCCCTTTAGTTGGACAGCCACAGTCTAGCAACTGAGAGACCCCTTGTTAGAGATCTCCAAGGGAAGCCACACAGGTGAAGGGCCGTGCATGTAATAATGGACCAACCCAGCCTGTCAGATAAGCCATTGCTTGTTAGTGGCTCTCCGCTCTAGATCATAAAGGGGGGCTCTGAATGGAGAACCCAATATGACCCCATACAGTTGCAAGAGAAAGTATGTGAACCCTTTGGAATGATATGGATTTCTGCACAAATTGGTCATAAAATGTGATCTGATCTTCATCTAAGTCACAGCAATAGACAATCACAGTCGGCTTAACTAATAACACACAAAGAATTAAATGTGACCATGTTTTTATTGCACACACCATGTAAACATTCACAGTGCAGGTGGGAAAAGTATGTGAACCCTTGGATTTAATAACTGGTTGAACCTCCTTTGGCAGCAATAACTTCAGCCAAACGTTCCCTGTAGTTGCAGATCAGACGTGCACAACGGTCAGGAGTAATTCTTGACCATTCCTCTTTACAGAACTGTTTCAGTTCAGCAATATTCTTGGGATGTCTGGTGTGAATCGCTTTCTTGAGGTCCTGCCACAGCATCTCCATCGGGTTGAGGTCAGGACTCTGACTGGGCCGCTCCAGAAGGCGGATTTTCTTCTGTTTAAGCCATTCTGTTGTTGATTTACTTCTATGCTTTGGGTCGTTGTCCTGTTTCAACATCTATCTTCTGTTGAGCTTCAGCTGGTGGACAGATGGCCTTAAGTTCTCCTGCAAAATGTCTTGATAAACTTAGGAATTCATTTTTCCTTTGATGATAGCAATCCGTCCAGGCCCTGACGCAGCAAAGCAGCCCCAAACCATGATGCCCCCACCACCATACTTCACAGTAGGGATGAGGTTTTGAGGTTGGTGTGCTGTGCCTCTTTTTCTCCACACATAGTGTTCTGTGTTTCTTCCAAACAACTCAACTTTGCTTTCATCTGTCCACAGAATATTTTGCCAGTACTGCTGTGGAACATCCAGGGGGCTCTTGTGCAAACTGTAAACGTGCAGCAATGTTTTTTTTGGACAGTGGCTTCCTCTGTGGTGTCCTCCCATGAAATCCATTCTTGTTTAGTGTTTTACGTATCGTAGATTCGCTAACAGGGATGTCAGCATATGCCAGAGACTTTTGTAAGTCTTTAGCTGACACTCTAGGATTCTTCTTCCCCTCATTGAGCAGTCTGCGCTGTGCTCTTGCAGTCATCTTTACAGGACGGCCCCTCCTAGGGAGAGTAGCAGCAGTGCGGAACTTTCTCCATTTATAGACAACTTGTCTTACCGTGGACTGATGAACAGCAAGGCTTTTGGAGATACTTGTATAACCCTTTCCAGCTTTATGCAAGTCAACAATTCTTAATCGTAGGTCTTCTGAGAGCTCTTTTGTGTGAGGCATCATTCACATCAGGCAATGCTTCTTGTGAAAAGCAAACCCAGAACTGGTGTGTGTTTTTATAGGGCAGGGCAGCTGTAACCAACACCTCCAATCTCATCTCATTGATTGGACTCCAGTTGGCTGACACCTCACTCCAATTAGCTCTTGGAGATGTCATTAGTCTAGGGGTTCACATACTTTTTCCACCTGCACTGTGAATGTTTACATGGTGTGTTCAATAAAAACATGGTCACATTTAATTCTTTGTGTGTTATTAGGTTAAGCAGACTGTGATTGTCTATTGTTGTGACTTAGATGAAGATCAGATCACATTTTATGACCAATTTGTGCAGAAATCCATATCATTCCAAAGGGTTCACATACTTTTTCTTGCAACTGTATATCCCGTACCAGGCCACATGGAAAAGGATTCTTCATGTTGGACACCATAGTGCTCAATAAAGGGTCAGTGACAATTAAAGTCCAGGGGTCAAAATTATATTCAGCCCACCCATCCCTGGGTCAGGATTTGATCTAAGGCTGGCCATACACATTAGAGAGCTGCATGCTCTGCTGCGGATGCATGTGTGCTCAAGGAGGAGAGGAAAGTAAACCTCTGGCTTATCTCTCCTTGAACAAAAGAATTAGACATGTTGGAATTCAACTGCCCCCGCTTGGAGGGTGAGTCTGGAGGCCAACATACAGATTAGATGGTTGGCTGGTCAATAGGTTCAGCTGGCCTTCATGTAATGAATATGACCAGCTTAAAGGGGTTGATCAGTGCTATTATGTTTTTTCTGTATACAGTAGCTCACAGTGAGTTAAAAATATAAAATAAGTTATTCCCACCACCGATTCCTCTTTGATGCTGTTGTGGTCCTCACTGATCCCCACTTCCTGTTTTCCAGCTCAACACACAGGAAATTCAGGAAAGATCCCCCTCAGCCAATCACTGGTGACCCACTCAGCCAATCACTGGTGACCCACTCAGCCAATCACTGGTGACCCACTCAGCCAATCACTGGTGACCCACTCAGCCAATCAGGGGTTGGCTCATATGGTCTTTCCTGGCATTTCCTGTGTTCTCAGCCGGGATGGGGAAATAAAGAGCTGCAAGGATTGATAACAGGAATGGGACCAGGGAGGGTATTGGCTGATCTGGTCTTTCCTGGCATTTCCAGTCTGTTGAGCTGGGATTGGGAAATACAGAACAGCAGGGACCCTTAACAGGAGTGCCCTGGATCGGGGAGGGTGAGTACATCGACTTCTGTATTGGCTGATCTGGTCTTTCCTGGCATTTCCACTGTGTTGAGCCGGGGTTGGGAAATAGAAAGCAGCAGGGACCTGTAACAGGTGCGCTGGGGGTCAGGGAGGTTGAGTACATGGACTTTAGTAGTATTAACCCACTCTTAGCCATGTATAAAATTGTAACACCACTGGACAATCCCTTTAAGTGTACAATAAATTGCATGTATTAATTTTACCAACTTGATAGGAGTCAGGGCTTCCTATATCTCGATATAAGGGGGTTTGCAAATGTTTTGGGGGGGGGGGGGGGCTGTAAGGTAAAGCATGGCGCCCTATGATTGAGTAAAGCATATTGGAGTGATGTCAGCTGCAGCCGGCTGCAGAGATTCCTTACTGAACAAAATGCTCTTTCATCTCCTTAAAATGTTGAATCCCTCGGGGTGGTATTCAGTCTCTGCAAAATAACTGTGATTGTGGGAGATGAAGTGGAACAAGTGTGGCCTCCCTCACAGCCACGTCCTGTCAAAGTGCCCTCTGCCTACCACATCGGGCTGTGCAGCGGGATGGAAGCGAGCGGAAGAGTCCACTTCTCCCTCCTCAAGGCTGCCTGACCAAGGAGCGTCCCAGGGGCAGCCGAGCTCAGCCCTGGAACCGCGCAGCGATGTCACAAACAGCCATCCGTGACCCTTGCTGGCAGAATCAAAGTGGCACCATCTAACCTGTAGTGGTAAAAACTCTTTCCTTTTCATGCTGCGTACATCCGACGGGGGTCAACTTCTTCTGTCACGCCGGCGGGCAGCATGCTAAATGCACCGGGTACACGTGTGTGTCTTTACTTATCCCCTCTTATTTGATAAGTCTGAGCTGAACATCTATTGTCTCCTCGAGTAGATGAAGAACCTGTGGTTCTGTTTTTCTGCTTTGTCTTTAAAGAGGACCCATCGCCTCTCCTTCTTTCTTAGTGACTACTTGCATCTCTCTGAAAGTAAAAATCATTGAACTGCAATACCAGGCACATCCACTATGCAATGGATGGCGCTGTGTTTTGTATAGAATGAAGAAGCCCTTGAAACAACTGATCGAAGGGAGTCCCAGGAGTCAAACCACCACTCATCAGATATTGATGACTTCTCCTGGGGAACCCCTTTAAAGGACATCTGTCAGCAGATTTGTCCCTATGACACTGGCTGACCTGTTACATGTGCACTTGGCAGCTGAAGGCATCTGTGTTGGTCCCATGTCCATATGTGCCCACATTGCTGAGAAATATGATGTTTTAATATATGCAAATTAGCCTCCAGGAGCAACGGGGGCGTTACCATTACACCTAGAGGCTCTGCTCTCTCTGCAACTGCCGTGCCCTCTGTAATTTGATTGACATGTCCATTCATTGAAAGCATCATCCTTCCTGGCCCTGACTTCTCCCAAAATATCAAAGTCAGTGTCTTAGGTACAAATCTGCTGACACATGCCCTTTAATGATTATGTCACCCCCATGCAAGTCTAAGAAATTCTAAAAAATAGAAGGAAATTTAGGATGCCCTGTCCTTGTTGCCTATAGCAATCAATCCCAGCTTTACCATATTTTTTGGTCTGATAGGGTCTGATTTGAGTCTGATTGCTCTCTGATCTGGGGCTGATCTGTGGCTGATGGGGGCTGATCTGTGGCTGATGGGGGCTGAGCTGAGGCTGATGGGGGCTGAGCTGAGGCTGATGGGGGCTGATCTGAGGCTGATGGGGGATGACCTGAGGCTGATGGTGGTCTGAGCTGAGGATGATGGGGGTTGGATCTGATGGGGTTTGATTTGAGGCTGATTGCTCTCTGATCTGGGGCTGAAAGAGGGCTGATCTGTGGCTGATGGGGGCTGACCTGAGGCTGATAGGGTGCTGACATGAGGCTGATGGGGGATGACCTGAGGCTGATGGTGGTCTGAGCTGAGGATGATGAGGGACTGACCTGAGGCTGATGGGGGTTGGATCTGAGGCTGATGAGGGACTGATCTGAGGATGATGGGGGTCTGATCTGAGGTGTAATGGAGGGCTAATCTGGGGCTGATGGGGTCTGATCTGATGGAGGTTGTGGGGTCTAATATGAGGTTGATGCAGGTCTGATCTGAGGTTGATGGAGCTCGGGATCTGATTTTGGAGCCTGATTTGAGGTCTGATGAAGAATAGGGGTCTGATTTGGGAGCCTGATGAGGGCTGGGTGTCTAATCTGAGATCTGATGAAAAATATTGTTTTTCTTATTCTCCTCCTCCAAATTCTAGGTGCGTCTTATAGTCTGAAAATGTGGTATTTTTTAAACAGCCCTATAAGAGATGTAAAGGGTACGGTGATTAGTTGTAGGGGCGACACAGTCTTCCTTCAGACAGTTTCATCTGTCTGACCTGGCCTGTTTAGTTATATAATATATAACTGAGACTCTCTGCCAATTTCAGCTCTGCAGACGATTGCTTGGTAGATGATACGGTTGAGCAGATTTCCTCGGGTTACCTGGAACGATGACGCCCTCAAAGCTTTTCTGCTCACAGCCAGACAAAGTCAGTAACTGAAAAACTTTGTCAGTGCTCGTGTAGATATCAATCAGCTGCCGGGAAGTCAGCTTTGAAAGCACCAGGTACATTATACTGGACGAACCCTTTAAGATGAGTTCTCCAGACAGGGAAGAGTTAAAAGGTATGGGGAGTCTGACACCAGTAGCCATGGGGTGGTAACAAAGGCTATTTGACACAGGAAATAAGTTCATGGTCTCTGACTGTGGACCCAGTCACTGCTCTACCCACCAACATTGGTAAATTCAGGGTATTTAAGTTCCCCCTCCCAAACCAGACCAGTAGCACCCACTTCTAGGTGGGGTTTATATAATGTAGAATGTTATTTGTGATAGAGCCCCTTTAATGAGAATAGGACCAATAGAGCTAAGTCACAGGCTGCAGGCTGGCCTGGAAGACATGGGCGTTTTTTTTATTTTTTTCCAGAGATACAGACCACGGGGGCAGTGGGGCACTATAAGGGCACACAGTGTGGAGCACTATAAAGGGGCACAGTGTGTGGCACTATAAAGGGGGCACAGTGTGTGGTATTTTAAAGAGGGCACAGTGTGTGGCATTATAAAGGGGACACAGTGTGTGTTACTATAAAGGGGGCACAAGTGGGGCAAGTTTGCCACAATAAGACGGCTATGTAAACTACTTGGGGCACTGCTGGATATCACTTAAACTACTAGGGGCACTATAGGGAACCATTTAAACTACTAGGGGCACTATAGGGAACCATTTAAACTACTAGGGGCACTATAGGGAACCATTTAAACTACTAGGGGCACTATAGGGGACTATTTAAACTACTAGGGGCACTGTAGGGGACTATTTAAACTACTAGGGGCACTATAGGGGGCTATTTAAACTACTAGGGGCACTACAGGGGACTATTTAAACTACTAGGGGCACTACAGGGGACTATTTAAACTACTAGGGGCACTATAGGGGACTATTTAAACTACTAGGGGCACTATAGGGGACTATTTAAACTACTAGGGGCACTACAGGGGACTATTTAAACTACTAGGGGCACTATAGGGAACCATTTAAACTACTAGGGGCACTATAGGGGACTATTTAAACTACTAGGGCACTATAGGGGACTATTTAAACTACTAGGGGCACTATAGGGAACCATTTAAACTAATAGGGGCACTATAGGGGACTTTTTAAACTACTAGGGGCACTATAGGGGACTATTTAAACTACTAGGGGCACTATAGGGGGCTATTTAAACTACTAGGGGCACTATAGGGAACCATTTAAACTACCAGGGGCACTATAGGGGGCTATTTAAACTACTAGGGTACTCTAGGGGACTATTTAAACTACAGAGGGCACTATAGAGGGATATATAAACTGGAGTGACATTATAATTCCTGGAGGTACTGTATGGAAGCATTATAACTACTGGGGCACTATAGAGGGGCCTTATTACTTCTGGGGGCGCTATGGTGGTTTTATTACTACTGGGAGCACTTTGTGGGAAATTTTTACTGCTGGCTCACTACGGAGGGATTTATTACTAGTGGAGGCACTGTGAGCAAAATGATTTCTATTATGGGGCATTATTACTACTACCGGGGGTACTATTGGGGGGTGTTATCATTACAATGTGGAGGGCACTACTGCTAACAGGGGTGCTTTTGGGGAGCATTATCATTATTGGGGCACTATTACTAATGAGGGCACTCCGGGTAAGAATTATTAGTGGGACTTTGGGGAGCGCTGTTACTATAGGGGGCCTATCTGCATGGCCCTGTTATTTCTACAGTATAGTATATGGGGGCATTGGGGCACACAATTGGCACTGTATTTAGGGAAGCAGCTAGATAACTCGGTTGGGGCACCAGGATGAGGATGATAGAAAAGTGAGGAACCTAAGATATCTGTGAGCAAACTCTACAGAGAGAAGATGTGGCTGAAGAACTTGTCATGGTGGTCTGGGCCAAAGATGAGGAGAAAATGAGGAAAGATAATGTCTACATCAGAGGACACGTCACTGGATGTAAGAGCTATGAGGTGAATTATTACCCTGTGTGTCCATCCAAATATGTCTTTATAACCTCTTTATATTGATGACCTATCTTCAGGATAGGTCAATATCAGATCGGCGGAGGTCCGACACCCAGCACCCACATTAAACCACTGTTTGAAGAGGAGGTGGCGCTCCCTGGAACTTCCTGTGCCCATCATCTCCCCTGCAGCGGCGGTGTAGTGCAATTACATGTACTCGCTCTGTTTACTTGAATGGCGCAAGTAATTGCGGCTTTATGTTTACAAACTGCAGCAGGAACTTACTGGTATATGGCATGTTACCGCTGCAGCCAATCGCCAATCAGTGGTCTAATGCTGAGGACAGTGACTGGCTACAGCGGTCACAGGCCATACCCATGCACATCACCAACACTGTACTTGGCTGTTGCATCCTTGTCAGTCTTTGTTTACATGGCCACAGCAACAATGCCAGAAAGTCCAGCAGCACGTCACAGGCATCGTCACTGCAGCCATAAAAACAAAGCACTCAGACTGGAGCGCCGGGGATGGAACTGCTGAGAATTGTGTTTTTGTTTACACATACTGCTGCCATATTTTATTTTTTACTACCAAAGAACCACTTGTGGGGTGTTTGCGGTTCAAGGGCATTATGGTTAGAACATTTTGAGGGTGTGGAATAGGGACATGGTCTCTAAAAAGGGTTGTGGTGTATGTCCTTAAAAAAATTGGGTTGTCTGTAATTTTTTGTTTAGTTGTCCAGAAAAATGTAAATGGAAGGTTGGCAACCCTGGACCTAGGCTTTGACTAAAGTGTCAAAGTTCCTACATCTGGTGGAGGTCTTTTAGAAGGTGCCCCGTACTACTATAAGATGTAAGGGTATGTCCGCACACATCAGTCCGGACAGGCTCGGAGTGGTCCCCCCGGTGGGCCCCTGAGCAAGGTGTGCCCCCAGTCCCCTACCCACTGTTCAAGTGGCACATGGCACAGTAGACTGACATATAGATAGGTTGGCTGAGATGCTATACAGTACATTGCCTACGTGCGTATACAAAACTGGGTAGTGTGAGCAGGTAATATATGCAGTAGGCCCCCAGAAATAATTTTACTGGTGGGCACTAAGTACCCCAGTCCGACTGAATCCGGACAGATGTTTTATGCATTTGTGTGCACCGGCGCAGCATCCATATTCTGAAGCATCGCCTGTTACATATCCCTGTCCAGTGCTGGGAGATATATTGTCCAAAAACTGTTGTGCCAGATCCCATAGAAAATTCTGGCATCAGAGAGAAACTACGACAGATGCCGTGAAAGCAACCCAACCAATACCAATGCTTCTGAAGACCATGAAAGTGTTTGCAGTCTACTTCTTCAGGTTTCTTCATTGCGTCTTCACCTTTTCTTCCTTCCAGTGAAATATTTTAGTCTTCGAGGACAATAATAACAAAGGTCCATTGACAACAACTTGGATGGTGGAGATCCACACCCATCCGGCAAGTCAGGACAACGGCTCGGGCTTAGCACTCCTCAAAACAATTATTAAAAGTCAGTTAATCAGTAGATCAAAGTAACACGATGACTTGGCCTCCTGACAGCACCATTAAATATTTTCCCAGTGAGCCCACTGAATAATAATAATAATAATAATAATAATTCCAGAAGAACGTGTCTCTACGGCTGGGCATGAACACAGTAATTGGCTGTGAAGACGTCCTATGTCTCTCTATGGGAGCGGGGGAGGGGTTGTAGCTGAGAAATGTGATAAAGGCGATAACTTAGTGATAACTTCAATGGTAAATTATGTGGTTGGAAGGGATGCATCACCGGTTGGAGCTACTTCACTAGGGCATGGCATAAATAACAATTCCATAAGACAATGCTATTATCAGAATAGCTCATGGGAACGTTCAGATTTCCAGTACTTACCCAGCAAACCCAACGCAAGTGCAGTTGACAGCTGGATATATTCTTCCAATGCAAACGGTGCCTTAGTGAGTTCCTCAAGGCAAGGAAACAAGAGAAGAGATTTCCCCACTTTCCTGCAGGAAGCAAACTCCATACGCCAGGTAGCCTCCTCCATGATTGCCAGTTGGGTTGGTCCGTATTCTTCCCAGGGGTGGACTTGGAGTACTTTACAGAGGCCCTTTTGTCACTAAGCTCATCAAGCTGATGGGTCCTGTGATGAGTTTCTGGTCCTCTGGTCTATGTTTACTTGCCAGGGGCAATGATGTGCCTTGTGGCCGATGCAGCTAGTCATTGAGCTCAACGGTGATGCCAATATGCAAGACATATGACATTTTACAATTGCTCCTGAAATGTTTCAGTCAAAGCAAGTCCAATTGTGGTTATATAAGGGAACTGCCCTTATTGCATATGTTAAGGAGATTTACTAAAGATGCACCTACACTATTAGACCTCATGCACATGGCAAAGTGTATACAGTTTTTATGCCGCAGCACACGGAGCTTCTACTGGTTAGTGTTATGGAGGAACATCATATGCCACCATATGGCACCTCTGTGAGGCACCTTAATCTCCTCTACAAGCAAAGGGGGAAAACCTCCGTGCATGCATTGGAACATGCCACCCCTGTTTGCTTGAGTATTAAATCGGAGGCACAGCATGGTCCCATTGCATGAGAGCCCATGTTTGATTATTTGTCATAACGGGAGGACATACTTGACAATCCTACAAAATTCTGATCTTTATTTGAGCAAGAAGACAAAATCAGGTAGATATGCCATCCATCAACGCCGGCTTCTGCTCCCTACTGCCATCCTCTAGACCAGGCATGCTCAAACCTTCAGCTGTTGTAAAACTACAACTCCCACAATGCCCTGCTGTAGGCTGATAGCTGTAGGCTGTTCAGGCATGCTGGGAGTTGTAGTTTTGCAACAGCTGGAGGGCTGCAGGTTGAGCATGCCTACTCTAGACTATTACAGTGATGAATTATCCAGTTACTGTATAGAGAAAGACATTAAAACCTCAAAATCTCTGCAATCTTTGCATGTAAGGAAGCCCCCGTGTCTACTATTGCTGTGCAAAATGGGAACTGAACACAAGGAAGAGCTGATTGCCAAATATATATGATATTAACCAGTAAAAACCATGACATGAGATACAAACCTGTATCCTATTACCTATTAATACAAAGGATGCATGATGGTTTCATTAATGCGGTAAGATATATTTGTATTACATGAAGATAATAAGGGCCTACGTAGACTTCAGGGGGCCCACGGCAAAGATTAAAATGGGGCCTTCTGGTATTGATTGACCACCCACCCTAAACCATCATGGACATAAAGAATTGGTGCTTGCTAGATTCTTGTTTTCGAACACCTGGAAGAGAAGTAACTAAAATGAGTGATGTTGCCACCATGGACTTGGCCCTCTATCTCTAGGGGTCAAGTAACAACCACACGGGCTGCCTCTATGGTATATAAGGCCTTGACCTATGGCACTCCATCCTCTACCATAGCAAAGAGAACCAATGCCTAGCTGCAACCAAGACCTAGCGCCAACCAGGATCACCATCAGGGCACCACTCAGGAAAATTAGTCTCAAAGGGCCCATATTATCTATCATCCAACCCATTATTCCCTGTTCTTTGTAATCTGACTACACAAAATTAATTCTGTATAAAGAATACATAAAACGGTACTTAAAAAAGCACAAAAAGTCTTATAAATGCCACACGTTTCAACCTCATAGAGGGTCTTCATCAGGACTGATGTAGACCTCATTATGAGGTCAAAATGTTTAGCATCTGTAAGACCTTTAGTATGTTTTATTGTTTTATCCATAAGCCATTTAACTGTCTGTGACCCATATATTCCAGCCCTGCCTCTGACTTTCACCTCTATACCCATCATCTGTCCATCAACTCTACTAATGACCCACCTTTTCCATAATAGTCACTAGTAATACACGTTAACCACGGCAGCTTCAGGCTTTCATTTTTATTTTTGTCTTAACACCCCGGCGGCACGTCTACAGTGACGTGCACGGGGGAGGGGGGGGGGGACAAAAAATAAGTAACACAGCTTCCTTAATATACAAAAAGTTGAGGTTCTTTACATATTATGTGAAATGGCTTAAAACAGGAGGCAGCTGCCAAGATGCATCAGTTCTCCCTCACTCCGGAGAGACAGAAGAAGAGAGAAGAAGGATGAAAAAAAAAAAAATTCCCTCGATGGATGCCACAATAGAATGTCTTTCATTATCACCCTGTGTCAAGGCATCGCGTCATGTTCATTGTGCATGCATAGTAAATTACTATTTACCTGCCAGAGCCTTTGATAAGCCAGTATCTGCCCCCTCTTTCCAGCCAGGCAGCATCCTCCTGTGAAGCCCCTATGCATATAATTCTTATTAAGGTGATACCTTTTCTGAATAAGAAAGTCTATTCGTCTTCCTCTAGGGTTTTAAGGGCCATTGTTTTCCAGCGAATCACTTTTATTTTCCTCACCTGCTGTGTTTTAATGTTCAAGTGACTTCTGTGTATACAAGTCTCATATTGAAATGTCTTCTGCAGACGTATGCAATATTAAAGAGTGCTTATGAATTTTTGACATCTAATTAGTTGCTAGCCAGTTAACATGTCAAGACTCCGAGGGAAACGGGGAGCCGGTCCTTTCTGAATAAGTTAAATCCATGGCCTGTCCTTTTCATGTTTTATTCTTTAATGTAGGTGCTGATTATTTTGCTCTGATTAATTGATGAACCTCATTGGTCTGGCAAATGTTAAGGATTTCCGAGCTGCTCCCTTAAAGCCCCCGTAGGTTGCTCGTCGGCTTCCATGTGTCGATGACGTGATTTGCACTTGGCTAATATTTATTGGGTAATTGGAATAGGAAATAAAGCATGGTGGTGGTAGGTTGATTTACGGGATGAGCCTTGTAGCCGGCGCGGTAAGATGTTATAATATTATCACGCGGCTTTTAAATCAGGAGAATGATGGATGTAAAAACATTTTAATTACGCTGGAGTTGAGGTATAACAGGAATGCGGGAGAGAAGGGAAACAATGGGTGAAAAACAAAGGAGGCATCTGTTGTTCTACTGCATCGTTTAATTCTCTCGAATGCGATCTTCTGTAGAGGTTGATGCAGTTTAGATAACTTGGGAAAAAAATGCAATTATGCTTCACAAAGATGTACACAGAATAAATAGTTCATCTTCATTCAAAAATATAGAAAAATGCTAATTAATGGCCTTGTTATTGTCTCTCTCTATGTCCAACATTGAATATATTATAGTCACCGCCTCATATCGAACATTGACGTTATCCATTCCAACCATTACTAAATCATACCAAACCTATAAAGTATCACATCCAGCCTTCAAATCATTTCACTCACCCTGAACTGTATTGTACCCTACATCATTGCCGACCTTCACCCTATCTAAATTGTCTCTTGACCTATATGTATCCACCAACCCTTAAAGCATGCTTTTGAAGCTTGACAAACTCGACTATATTGTACCTAACCTTTACTGCCTCATATCGAATCTTTGACCACATCTTCTCCAGCCTATCCTGAATTCTACCACACTTAAAATTCATCATGTATACAACGTTCAAGACATCTTTTTCATCTTTCACCATGTTGAACCCAACATTGACTACATCCAACCTTCACTAAATTACTAGACTACAATGTGCCATACTTTAACTTCACAATATAATTTGTAGCCTTCATTGTAATGTATCCAAACTTGTCTACATTTTCACCAACCTTGACCTACTTGGATTTATCAATCCTTTGAGATGAGAGAATTTCCTAAAATTTGTTTCGGTCCAATCTGTCCAAATCGGCCAAGAGCTTTGATTCAGTGCCTGGAATCTCTCTCTGTCTCTCTCTCTCTAGAAAAATGGTACCCATACAAATCTGATTTTTTTTAAACTGAATTTCAATTATAACAAATCGATTTGCTCATCTCTAAATCCTTACTGTATCATAGTCACGCTTGGCTTCATCATTCAACTCAACCTTTACTGTATATCTAATGTTAGCTTGGCTTTAACCTTGACATTATTTTTTAAAGCTTTGACTGCATCATACTCAACACTGGCTACTTTGTCTCTAGCTGAGACCGTATGAATCTCATATGGTACCCAACCTCAGCTACATCTCCAACCTATACCCTTCTCAGACTTGACACTGCATAAACATATTCAACTTGACTATATTGTACCCCTTAACAAAGCCATCCTGCATCACTCTCAACCTTGACATGACCACATGAAAGTCCATGACCCATGAGGATGCTTTTGTGATGGACCTCTAAGGATTTGTTGTAATAAAAAGCCAGTCTTTTCTTCCTGTATTACTCATTCTTTGTTATTACATTAACATATATTGTATTCACTTTTTTTCCATAGCTAATGTATTAGTCATTATATGTGCCATGTCACAATGCCAGGAATAACAGAACCATTCAATCTAACAACTGTCTATGCCAATCAAATAAATAAAGTGATTTGATCAGTATAAAAATATATATATACATTGCTTTTAGGTCATTAGGTGATTTCCAGAAAAACTTGTTTGGCTCTCGACAGTATCTCAGATATTAGTTGGCTATTATTGTGCCATCACCATTCAGTTTATTAAATAGTATGGAATGTTTTAGTCAACAGGTGCTCCTCCTGAGTTACCCACACTCTCTACACTTGGCCAAGCATGCATGGCTCCTCAACAGGCAGCTTATCTCCCTTGGGAACTAAGGATTGGTTACGTCCAAAAACAACATACTCAACTCTTCTTGGCAGATGTTGGGGGAGAGATAAGACACCACAATACACATTATATGGCCATTCAGTCTTGGCAAAATTGGATATTCATATAAAGTGTATGGCCACCTTAAAGTTGTATGATTATCGTTAATATGGTATTATTAATAGCAACCAAATGGGAGTGGATTCCTTGTGACCCAATGAATAATCTTTTTCCAACATGGCTTTTCTTCCACTTGGGTCTTTTGTCTGCACCTTTTCCCTTCAAATCTTTGAGGATAACTATCTTTTTCAATTGAGTCTACCGACAATACGCTCAAGAAGAACAGCAGCCATCTATCATCACAATGTTATGTGGAAGCTTGTATGGTGGAGTTATGTCAAGAGTCACTAAAACTGATATTTGGATTGTTTCTTTTGTTTCTCAGTCTAACATTTTTGTGCACTAAATGACATTTTCCCATTTGCCCAATGTGACCACTAATATCTCTTGAATTGCATGTATGTATTTAAGATCAACTCATAGGTTGCCCTTAGGGTGTCTAAGCCTTGACATTTCAGAGGCCAAAAATAACACATAAAGAAAGAAAGAAAGAAGTTGCGACCTAAAATCTACCATCTGAAATCGACAGAGCATTCAGTCCCCAACAACTACCCTATCGGTTGCCCAGCCAAACAAAATCAGACCAGTAGTGACTTGAGAACTGGAAAAAGGATGTTTCCATCTGGACCCATATAATGGATATTTGAAAGAAATGTTAGAAGAAATTACCTTTAGTCCAATTTTTCTTAATAGCCAAGTCAAATCAGTATTAAAAAAATCTGTAGAAATATTGGCTTAAACTTCATTTATGATGACAGACATTTTATTAGATAGTCCACCCTTCGAATGTTGGAACCACAATAATACAGTCAAAATGGAGGAGGGGAGGAAACCGAGGTTTAAATATAACAAAACAACCAATTCAATCACATTCAGCGTCTCTTTTGCTGTATATTTTAGCAGAGGAAAACACAGAAGTTTGTAACGTTGCAGCAGCTGAAATGTAGAATTATTGTTTCCTTCTAACACAAGACTCATTTTCCATGGCCACATTTGCAGCATAATAAGCTTTTTGTTATTTTTTCAATTAGAGTCAATTGACCTAACAAAATGGTTGCCAATTAAGTGATTTTTGTAATGGTCCGGGGGTAATTTAGTCGAGCTTGTCAGCTGTGTTTCATGAAGCCGAGATGTCTTTTTTTCCTCCGACTGCCTCTTCTTCTTCTTTTTTTTTTCCCTCTTTCTCTCTTGAGCATAATGGTTCATAATTTTCAAATCTTTTTCCCTCTGTTTCACTCACAATAATTCGCAATTACAGGAAGTTGTTGGAGGTGAGGGCTCTTTTATTGTATTTTTTTTACCTTGCCTTTGAGTTAGTAATTTTAAATAAAATGTACGTACTTGTAAAAAACGGCTATTACAGGAATCACTTTTTGGGTAAACTCAATTATTTTATGAATAGTGACACCAAAGTCTAACGACTAAAGCCTGATATATTATGTACAGGCTAAAGGGTTTAAAATATGCAGAACAGCCCTCGATTCAAACCACTTTTCAGGAAAGTAAATAAAATGTAAGCGATTAGCCGCTGCTTAGTAAACCCCAGATGCCTTAAAAAATGTTAAATGGATTCGGTAAAACTGAGTTTTTTTTTTTCTCAACAAGAACAATGAATAATTCTGGTTCCGTGTTTTTGCACATTGTTACAAAAATAATTGGTAGGTGTTGAAGGTAGGTTTTCTTTGGACAAAGTCGGATCAACATCCAAAGATCAACTGGACCTTAAGTTGACCATGGGCAATGGATAATCATTGGTGGAAACCCAAGAAGTCATATGCAAGAATGTATCATGAGAATTTGGATTTCTTTGCCAATTTGTGGGAAGGTTCGAGAGGACACCTCTTTACCTTCAACATTTTAGGAAGACAACTAGACTAATATTTTGGGGTTTGGTGGCACAAAGTTTGGACAAGTTGGATAGATGTTTGCTTTTCATATTGTATCTGCAGAGACAGTACATAGAAGAGGAAAGGGGGTCATAAAAAGATCAAAATGGGCAGAGTTTTACCTCCCAGGACAGAAGGGCATGGTGTTAGCTTCTACCTTCTTGCTATATTCATGACACTTGGGCCAATTCCCCTCTAGAGGGGAATTTTGCAAGGTTCTTACCACTTAATTGCAAAAGGGACAACCCGATCAATTAGTACTGGGATTCCTCACTCAAAGGGCCCTGTAGAAACCATATGGGTTCCATCTATGATATGTATGCCACTGGCCGGAGGTCTCATCATTCATGCTCATGTTTCCCCCCCTTTAGTCCATGAAATTAAGATGCCTGGTATATAAGCAAAAAGACCTAATGGGGTATTTGTGAGTTAGTCCAAAATGTCATAGCCAAGTCGGATTCCAGTGGAATTGTATGTTGCTTGGCTTTAAGATTTTGTAGGACACCGTGATTTAAAAAAAAACTTTACCTACCAGAAAATCCTCTGACTGTCTGGTGGGCCAGTCTAGCCTTGTGTGTACTTTGTTACTAGAAACCAATATAGCAATGGGAGATGGCCTGTAAGAAATATCCACATGGAGACCTCCAGCCAGGACCTGAAAATCTTGACCCATGAGCATTACTATAGCCACTGTAGATGTCAAACCCTTCAGTCCCAAGACTGGTGGGTTTTTAGATGTTGGGTGGTCCCACAACACAGATCCTGAGACAGAGGCAGGTAGGGGAGCCGAGCACAAAATGCCAATTTCCCAAGGGCCAATTTAGGCATTTGCAGAGGCGTCACTATAGGGGAGTCCATATTTAGCAGTCACACCCATGCCTTAGTGCCTGAGTGTCTGTCACACAGGAAGACAGTCATATTGGAAATAGCTCATAGTAAATGGGGTGACCTGTTACAGATTTCGCCTTAGGGGGCTCCGCTGGGTATCTGCACCCCGTACCATTGGTGTCACTGGTCATTATGAGTCTAAGTCAGTGCTCTAGGTCAAGAGCTTCTACCAACTATTCAGGTCACATTGGGATTGACACTTGGATATACAACGATATTAATACTTTCACACTCATAATAAGTGACCTGGGAAGTAAAATTGCTGAAATTAACATAAGCACAAGGTGAAATGGAAAAATCCTAAAATAATGAATTCTGCTTACCAGACTCTATTTTTTTTTATTTTAAAATCCAATTGAGTTTTATTGAAGTTCACTCATCTTGGATCGTCACTTGTATCTTGTGTCCTTTAAAGTTGCTGCATTCACCAAACATTGAGATGTATGTGACCCTGTATTATGAAATTCAATTAACTAATGTATCTTGGATAACATCTGGTATGGCGATCTTTTTTTAGGGAGAAAACTGCACATGCTGTCACTTTGAGTCAGTGTCTTTTTATTGTTTTCTGCATTATTTCAGCATCGAGATGACAAGGGAGCACAAAATAGACTCTTTGTAATGTGAATCCAGCCTGGAAGAGAAAAACACAATGACAGCATGGAATTCCAGATTAGGTCTTTAACAAAACATGTAAAGATGATTTTTAGTGGTCTCTTCCAAAGTTCGACGTGTTAGACATTTACGCTAGAGTCCTACTTTGAAATATTTGTCATGTTTAAAGGGGAATTCAAGAAAATGCCACCTTGCATTAGATGGATCCCCCATATGGCGGACTGTCATACAGCTCACTACACCATACTGTGCCTAATTAACAGTGCCATTCAGTGGCCAAATAACTCTGCCATACATTTGTCTACATATCAACGCGATGCAGTACTGTCACCATCAAAAATAACATACGGTACAATACCTAAACAGTAGTGCCACACAATGCCTAATCAAAGGGGTTTTCCAGGACCCAGCGGTCTGTAGAAGAAAGTTTGTAATATAGTTACCGTTCCAAATCTGCATGGATCAGCCTCTCAGGAACCCAGTTACATGACGCTCCTCTTTGGAAAATCCTGCTTCCACTGACATCACCTCTTTTACCAGGTTTCCAGCCTGGGCTATGGACGGGACATCACTTTTGCCGTGGACTGGGCCAGAACTATTCCTCTCCCTGGTGCATGCGCAGACCCCTGAACCCACCTTATTTACGCATGCTCAATGAAGAGGAATAGTGCTGGCCCCGTCCACAGCAGAAGTGATGTCCCGTCCATAGTCCAGGCCAAAAAACCTGGTAAAGGACGTGACATCGGCAGAAGCATGATGATCAGAAGAGGAGTGTTACATGACTGGGTTCCTGAGGAGCAACTTCAAGACAGTACCTATATTACAAACTTTCTCTTGCAGGAGAGATATGTGTAATTAAGGTGGATTTGAGGGACATGTTGGGTGCCACAAAACCCCTTTAAATCCTACCACATAGTGCTCAGTGCCTAAATAATATCGGGACTCCTGGTGGTGTCCCCTTCAACAGGGGTGAGTTATGACAGGGTTCCTCAGTTGTCAGGTCATCATGACCGACATGGGTTTTAAGCATGGGACAATAGTCTCTGAAATGGAATCAATCGGGTCAGGGAAATTTGGGGAGGATGTAGAGCTCTATGGGATTATCCAAAAGCTGAAATTTATTTAGTTATTTATTTTATGTTAAAGGGGTTGGACAATCCCTATTTATTAGTAGGGTTCCTTGATAGGAAGCAGATCCCCTTGCTTGGACCCACCAGCAATCAGCTGTGATCTGTGGGGATACCTGGCAGTAAGTGTTAGATTTCCCTGCAGCTCCCCCACAGGCAAAATGAAGCATTACATAGTGTCCATTCAATGGGTTGTCTATGTAATTCAAGAGAGGACAGGACCTCCAAAGAGAGAGATGTTCTTTGGGTAAGAGATGATCCTGATCTGAGGACTTCCTCTATTAACTCCTAACAGGGTGTATGAAAATGGGTTTTCTAAACTGGACAACCCCTTTAAGTTCAATGCAAATTTTCTTTTGCCAACATCTCATTAAGGGCAACTTTTTGGGCTGGAATCTAATGTACTATTTCACATAAACAATGTGCTTATCTCAGTATGGAAGATGGGGGTTGTACTACTGCCTAACAAAGACTTGATGGGAGTTATAACGGTGGCCATATTGGCTGTCAACCAGCACTCTCTACAGATCAGAACTGTCCAAACAGAGAGTTGCACGTACATTATAGAGCTCGATATTCTACAAACATCATAAAGTGAGAATCGCCAACTCGCGGGCCTTCAGCTGTTGTGAAACTACAACTCCCAGCCTGTCAGTACAGTGGGAGTTGTAGTTTTACAACCAACCACTTGTCTATACTGCAAATACGCAGCCGGCTCTAGCACACCATGGACCTCCTTCTTCTCCGTTACGGATAGCATCACATGGAAGTCTTGTTATTACAGTATTTGTTAATCTCGGGAAAGTCTAGGTGAAAGGAGAGCTGCCAAAGCGCGAGGAAGAAGTAAACATTTTTGATTTATAGCGTTGGTAATTTTTTTCCTACGCTCCACGTGTGCTTGATGTCTTGCTGTGACGGAAAACCTCAAAGAAAATCATCTCGAAGTGCTCTAAAAATAATCCTCCCTGCGATGAAACATCCAAATATTGCAGAGTTATGACCAGACCTTTCAAGAAGTTTCATATTGGTTTTGCCAAAGGTTCCACATCCATGTTCTAAAGCTAAGACCTAAAGGGATTAGCCCGGCGTCTTCCCGCTCGCTCTGTCCCAGCTGCTTCATATGTGTATTTTGCACGGTGGATATTGCTTATACCTCTGGGTGTTCACTTATTTCATTAGTGACCGCAGGCGGCAGCATATTAGGCACTGCGCGCTCTCACCTGGATTCCACAGGCCCATTACCTGGCCCTCATTGCTATGAAGGATAATTATTCGGACCTGACCTGGCAGACAGAAGTGCAGAATATTGAAGCCTTATTCTGTAATATCCGGATATTGGGCGGCTCATTATATTTGTCCAAAAGGCTCAGTTGTGTTGCACTATATCACGATCAAGATATTATTTAAAGGGGTTGTCGCATTAAAACTATTCTAAATTTTCCAAATTACCATCTGGATCTGAATATTTTTGTAACTGCATGTAAATAAAAAAAATCGTAAAACCCCTGACTCCTGAGTTATTCAATGAAATGTATCTGTATAGCGCCACCTGCTGTTTGTTCTTTTCCTTATTTCTCCAGCGACCTGAGTAACATCGCTGGGGTGGTCGCACATGCTCGGCTCCAGGGGCGTAGCTATAGGGGAAGCAGGGGAAGCGGCTGCTTTGGGGCCCTGACCCAGAAGGGGCCCATCCAGGAGGAGGAGGACTAAAAGATTTGGTCAGGGCCCCCGCAACAGTATTACACAATGAAATTATATACAGTGGCAGTATAGACAGCGTAGAAAACGGATGGAACAGCTGCCGGGCCTGGTCTGAGAGAGCGAACTATACTAGCCACAGGAATGGGGGCGGCATGAAAGGAAGTGGTTGCGAAAAAATTACTGAGGGAGGGGGGCCCCATTCAAAAATTTGCTGTGGGGCCCAGTCATTTCTAGCTATGCCACTGCTCGGCTCCATGCTTCAGCTGGATCTACTGATAGATGTTACAAAGACAGTTACAGGGAGAGAGCGGCAGCAGAAAGGACACAACCTCTGAGCTATAAGGGCTCATGCACACGACCGTGTGCTGGCCGGGCCCATGCTGCGGACAGCAAACCGACCGCTGGGCAGCCACATGCGGATCGCGGACCCATTCACTTGAATGGGGTCCGCTATCCGCATCCGACGGTCAAGTAGTGCATGCACTACTTTTTTTGCGGCGCGAGGCACATACAGTAAACCCACAGAAGCACTCCATAGTGCATCTCCCAGATTGCACACGGCCGGTGCCCGTGTATTGCGGACCCGCCGTATGCGGGCCGCAATTCGGCCACAGCCGGGCAACGTCGAGCGCTAATAGGGAGAGAGCTACAGCAGAAAGTATACACATACCTGAACTATAAAAGGGAGAACAGTAGCACAAAGGACATGCCCCTGAGTTGTAACAGGGAGAGATCTGCGGCAGAAAGGGCACCCCCCTCTGTGCTGTGTTAATGAGGGATCTGCAGCAGAAAGTATACACACACTTGAACTATAATAGGGAGAACTGCAGCAGAAAGGACATAATACTTGAGAAAAACACGCCCCTGAGCTGTGACAGGGAGAGAGCTGCGGCAGGAAGGACACATCCTCTGAGCTGAAATAGGGAGAGAGCTGCGGCAGGAAGGACACATCCTCTGAGCTGAAATAGGGAGAGAGCTGCAGCAAAAAGTATACACACACCTGACTTATAATAGGCCCTCAATGTGAAGAGAGTATATTGCACATGACCTTCCACCTCTTCATTCACCACTAGGGGACTGCTGGAAACAGAGGAGCCGGTGCTCCGCTATTTCGAGAACTCCCACAGCAGTGAATAGAGAGGTGACCGTGTATGCATGGCTGCTTTCCCTTCACTTTGGGGGACCCATTCTGGAGATAGAAGCTAGTCCTAGAATGGAGAGACCCACACCTATCTGACATTGATCCTAGCAATATGCCATCGATGTCTGAGATGGGAATACCCCCTTAACATTGCTTGAGGTTCTCCAGTGTAGATCTTGTAGTCCATGGGGTACACACAAAGGGGGGGGGGGGATTTATCAAGGCTGGCATTAAACAAGACTGAGGCCAGACTTCATCTACTTGGCGTTGGTGTCTCAATAAATTAGGTGTATCTCTGGGCCTTCATGGACCAGAACAATGAACTATAATTGTGCTAAAATTGGCAAGATTGGTTCCGCCTCAGTTCAGACTGAGGGAAATAATTCTGATGGTCCACCCTCCATTTCTATTACTAATACTTACCAGTCCGTCCCTCAAGGAATCAACTTTACTGGTCACAACCAGCCTTGAGGCAATCAAATCAAAAGTTCCATTTCTCCTACATGCACGCTCAAAACCAAAAATCTCGGTGGTGACTCAAGATAACCACCACATCTTACTCTATACTCACCAAGACAACCAGGACTACACATGTACTACTGGCAATCATAATACCGTTGGCTAATTGTGGTCAAGAGTCAAGACCCATCCTTATTCATTTGGGATGCCCACGTCACCAACAGTGAACCATTTTGGTTGCCTTCAAGACTCTTGTGTACTAACCACAGTGTGTATGTGGAGCACCGGTGCCACCAGCATCCCAGGCATGTCCTATATTCACACCACTAAGCAAGGGCGTAGCTATAGTGGGTGCAGAGGTGGCAGCTGCTACTGGGCCTAGGAGCCTGAGGGGGCCCAAAGTCCCTTGTGGTGCATAAGACACCAGTATTATAGAAAGTGCATGCTGGTCAACTTACACCTCTGGCTGGAGGGAAGGGATTAGGTAGAGGAATTTGGCATTTGGTGCCAAAGGCTATGTGCTTCCCTGCCCCTGGCCAGGAAAGTGGCCCAAGCTGAACTCTTTCAGTAGGGTCCATGAGCCTTTAGCTACGCCCCTGCCACTAAGCATGACTCTATAGTCGAGTATGGTTAATGGTTGGGCAGATTTTGGTCAATCCTGGTCCTCGTGCCAATAATTTTTTCATGATGATGAGTGTGTGTAATGAGTCTGCAATATCTCATATTCCGAGCCCTAGTCCCAAGGTTTGAAACAATGTATCAAAATGTTACCATGGTAAAAAGTTGCCAGATGACTCCAGAACCCTGCGTTAAAGTTGACAGAAGGTGGACAACCAAGGAAATGACTGCGGCTTCTGCAAACTGAACAGAAGAAAGGCAGCACGAGAAGAACTCGCAGCCTGCAGTGAGAATTTCACAACAGCTTAATGAAGACATTATAATAACCAGCTATATTATTATGCGGTGATGGCATACATAAAGAAATACAGGCTGGGTACTGAACTGAACATATAAAAGGGAATTTGTTATACGAGATACTTGCAGTGTTATATGCAAAATCATATTGTTGCTTTATGAGTTTTGTCTAATTACTTGAGGGTTAAGAAAGAGTTTCTGGCTGAGATTAATCTCACGTTGGAAATGTTCGCGTTATGAAAATACAGTTCTTCCGTCTCCCGACTTTATATACTTTGCTTTCACCACTAACTGATTTTTTTATAGGGCTCCCTACTTAATTTTACTCTGTATTTTCGGCGACATAGACTGGATTTTTTATTATGCCGGCAGAGAAATCATTTTGAGTGAAATACCGTAAATATAGAAATTCAAGCATTACTGTGCGAGGAAATGGATTTTACATTTATTTACTACAGCGTATATCAAGCTGGATCAGCCCGGGTCATGATTAAAAAATATGAAAATATAAAAAAAAAACTAAGAAAAAAAAAGGCAACGTACGCGACTTTTGGAGAGATGATCTCAAAAGATAGAAAAGGTACGGTAGGATTGAGGTCTTTCGTGGGGGCACTTTGAACACCACCACCAATGGCCTCTGGCCTGGCCTTGTACTTCCCCTGCAGCGACCAAATGGGATAACGTAGCAAATGAATTTTCATTAGCTACGTGATCCCATTCGGTCGCTGCAGGGGAAATACAAGGCCAGGCCAGAGGCGATTGGTGGTGGTTCCCAGGGCCGGACCTGCGGCGATCGGATGATCACTGGTGAGGATGTGTTTAGAGACGGGGTTGTATTGATATGACGACCCCACAAAAATCCCAATACAGAAAAATGCTATATAAAAAACATAAAACCCTATGTTATTTATATAGTGCAAATACATTCAGACATTGTCATCACTCGTGGTCCCCAGTGGAGCTCACAATCTGAACTCCCTGCCAGTATGTGATGGGAGTGTGGGAGGAAACCCACACAAACACATGGAAAGCATGTAAACACCATGCTAACCACTGAGCCACCCTGCTTGTACCGGGCACCATATTTCATAAGGTTTGCCAGCACTTTTACTGACAATTGCAATGATGGACAATTGGTGCATTTTCTTTTACATAATAGAGAATTAAAATGTCCTTAATATACATCTATAATTGAGATAGACACAATTTTCTTTCTACTTGCCTGTGACATGCTGTTAAAAAATAATCCAGAGTAGAGCTATGGCATTTACTTATAAATAATGGTGCCACGTGGTGTTCATATGCCTGCATAGTATGGCATCACTCGCTGTTCAAGCGCTTACATAGTATTGCTCCACCTGGTGTCCAGTTACTTACATAGCATGGCTCCACCTGGTGTTCATTTACTTACATAGTATGGCTCAACCTGGTGTTCAGTTACTTACATAGTATGGCGCCCCCTGATGTTCGGTTACTTACATAGTATGGCGCCACCTGGTGTTCATTACTTACATAGTATGGCTCCACCTGGTGTTCAGTTACTTAAATAGTATGACTCCACCTGGTGTTTGGTTACTTACATAGTATGGCGCCCCCTGGTGTTCATTACTTACATATTATAGCACCACCTGGTGTTCGGTTGCTTACATAGTATGGCTCCACCTGGTGTTCAGTTACTCATAGTATGGCTCCACCTGGTGTTCATTTACTTACATAGTATGGCTCCACCTGGTGTTCGGTTACTTACATAGCATGGCTCCCCCTGGTGTTTGGTTACTTACATAGTATGGCACCACCTGGTGTTCGGTCACTTACATAGTATGGCTCCACCTGGTGTTCATTTAATTACATAGTATGGCGCCCCCTGATGTTCGGTTACTTACATAGTATGGCGCCCCCTGGTATTCAGTTACTTACATAGTATGGCTCCACCTAGTGTTTGGTTACTTACATAGTATGGCTCCACCTGGTGTTCAGTTACTTACATAGTATGGCTCCACCTGGTGTTTGGTTACTTACATAGTATGGCTCCACCTGGTGTTCAGTTACTTACATAGTATGGCTCCACCTGGTGTTCAGTTACTTACATAGTATGGCTCCACCTGGTGTTCAGTTACTTACATAGTATGGCTCCACCTGGTGTTCAGTTACTTACATAGTATGGCTCCACCTTGTGTTCGGTTACTTACATAGTATGGCTCAACCTAGTGTTCAATTACTTACATAGTATGGAGCCCCCTGGTGTTCAGTTACTTACATAGTATGGCTCCACCTGGTGTTCAGTTTCTTACATAGCATGGCTCCACCTGGTGTTCGGTTACTTACATAGTATGGCTCCACCTGGTGTTCAGTAACTTACATAGTATGGCTCCACCTGGTGTTCAGTTACTTACATAGTATGGCTCCACCTGGTGTTTGGTTACTTACATAGTATGGCTCCACCTGGTGTTCAGTTACTTACATAGTATGGCTCCACCTGGTGTTCAGTTACTTACATAGTATGGTTCCACCTGGTGTTTGGTTACTTACATAGTATGGCTCCACCTGGTGTTCAGTTACTTACATAGTATGGCTCCACCTGGTGTTCAGTTACTTACATAGTATGGCTCCACCTTGTGTTCGGTTACTTACATAGTATGGCTCAACCTAGTGTTCAATTACTTACATAGTATGGAGCCCCCTGGTGTTCAGTTACTTACATAGTATGGCTCCACCTGGTGTTCAGTTTCTTACATAGCATGGCTCCACCTGGTGTTCGGTTACTTACATAGTATGGCTCCACCTGGTGTTCAGTTACTTACGAAGCATGGCTCCACCTGGTGTTTGGTTACTTACATAGTATGGCTCCACCTGGTGTTCAGTTACTTACATAGTATGGCTCCACCTGGTGTTCAGTTACTTACATAGTATGGCTCCACCTTGTGTTCGGTTACTTACATAGTATGGCTCAACCAGGTGTTCAATTACTTACATAGTATGGAGCCCCCTGGTGTTCAGTTACTTACATAGTATGGCTCCACCTGGTCTTCAGTTACTTACATAGTATGGCTCCACCTGGTGTTCAGTTTCCTACATAGCATGGCTCCACCTGGTGTTCGGTTACTTACATAGTATGGCTCCACCTGGTGTTCGGTTACTTACATAGTATGGCTCCACCTGGTGTTCAGATAATGGAAACCCCAAAATAGAGAGAGGGATCCTTGGGGCGCCATCGGGGTCCGCCATGTAACAGATCCGGCATTGCCGTCAATTTCTTGTTTTGTTTCAGTGATTTTGGAGAACAATAGAATTGACCAATCCCGATGTGCACACAGCCCTATCAAATCCTGCAGGTGGCAGACGGACCTACTGCAGGGGAAAACTGGGAAAAAAACTAAAAGTGGCCCCAATGTTGTAGGGGGCTCCAAATTTACAGAAGGCAGGGAAGCACAAATAGATGGGGCCGATGCAAGTTGTCAGGGTCAGCAATACCACCGTGCAGCAGCACAGAATACCTCCTCAGAAGCTGTCGCTCTGTGGTGGCTATCAATTGCTGCCACGTTCTCTCCTCCTCCGATTGTCTCTAATACGGATATGGAGCAGGGGGCTTAGGAGGTGGCATGTGGGCCACACACCAAGCCAAACCTACCTTCAGCATGCTGCCTGGACCTCATCTAATAATGACCCCTATAGTGCCCCCTGTAGTATGAGCCCAGGCAGTGGCAGTGAGCAGGGCTCAAGTGGCCCTGTGGGGCATCGGCCCAGCAGGAAAATCTGGTCTATGACCAGTCTGTCCTGACCTACTGGCTCCTCCAGGAACTCATTACTGCCTATTACCTCCTATAGTCCTATCAATAAGTGGAAGGGACTCAATGGCTCTGCCTCCTACATGAATCTGATAATCCATAATGTTTGATAATCCAGAACCCATTGAGCTTCTTTGATGTGGAAGGTTATGCACATGGGAAGGAATAATGCAAGTCACCCGTACATACTAAATTGTAAAACACTGGGTAACACTGACATGGAAAAGAACCTAGGAATTTAAGTGAACAGCAAACTTAACTGTAGAAACCAGTGTCAGGCAGCTGCTGCCAAGGCCAATAAGATAATGGTTTGCATCAGAAGGGGCATAGATGCCGGAGATGAGAACATAGTCCTACCACTTTACAAATCACTGGTCAGACCACACATGGAGTACTGTGTACAGTTCTGGGCTGCTGTGAACAAGGCAGACATAGCAGAGCTGGAGAGGATCCAGAGGAGGGCAACTAAAGTAATAACTGGAATGGGTGGACTACAGGTCCCAGAAAGATTATCAAAATTAGGGTTATTCACTTTAGAAAAAAGACAACTGAGGGGAGATCTAATTACTATGTATAAATATATCAGGGGGCAGTACAGAGATCTCTCCCTTCAGCTATTTATCCCCAGGACGGTGACTGTGACGAGGGGACATCCTCTGCGTCTGGAGGAAAGAAGGTTTGTACACAAACATAGAAGAGGATTCTTTACGGTAAGAGCAGTGAGACTATGGAGCTCTCTGCCTGAGGAGGTGGTGATGGTGAATTCACTAAAAAAAGTCCCAAGAGAGGCCTGGATGTATTTCTGGAGTGTAATAATATTACAGGCTATAGCTACTAGAGAGGGGTCGTTGATCCAGGGAGTTATTCTGATGCCTGATTGGAGTCGGGAAGGAATTTTTTTCCCCTAAAGTGAGGAAAATTGGCTTCTACCTCACAGTTTTATTTTTGCCTTCCTCTGGATCAACTTGCAGGATAACAGGCCGAACTGGATGGACGGAGGGATTTTTTCGGCCTTATGTACTATGTTACTATGTTACTATGAATGTTAGTCTAATTTTTATCATTGCTTTTTCTTCCTACATTGAAATCTGGGTCTCACTCCCCTTTTTCTAAAATTTCCTGTCCCCTCCTATCCCATTGGTGGAACTTGATGGGCTTCTGTCTTTTTTTCAACCCTATTAACTATGTAACTATTGTGCACTGTCTACATCCATACGTTGAAATAAAATGGAATCCTCCCCCCCCTACTGAAATTTACAGAAAAACATAAAAAATCTGTATAACTTGTGTTTTGCTCTTTGTATCACAGACGCAAGGAGCCATTGACTCCAGACTGAGATTTTAGGGCCGCACAAAGGTTGGCGGAGTGGATGTGTAGATCAGTGGGTGCATGGCGAGGTCCCTTACCAATCCTCTGCCGGCGTTAACACTCCAGCACACACAATGCTACTGAAGGTGATTATCTCTGCTAGCATAATTTCTCCGTAACATCTGCTTTCGCCCATAACACTCCACTAATTTTCCCCTCATTTCATTACACATAATTTTCTTTCAACACAATCTACATGTATTAAGTGGTAATGACTTTCCAGTTAAGAGCAAATCGACGCCAAGGGACCCCCCTCCCGGTTGCCTGCCGAGCCTGTCTCCGGCTATTAAAGATAAATTTGGTGCTTCGAAAAGCTGCAGTAAGCCAATCAATCAATTAAGCGGTTAGGACATATATTATCAAAATTTCACAGTGTGGAGGTGCATAAGTGCAGCCTGATTTTCTTGGTATGATTTTTAAGATGCAGAAATGGAGACCCGTCAAGCGTGAATTCCAGTCGATCTCCAGCGTCAGCACGAGCCGTCTTACAAGGAGCACAGTATTGGGTTGCAACCTGGCAAATAGGCGTGTGAACTATGCAAATCTACAGGCAGAGCGACGGCGGGGAAGCCATGACACGTACACCGAATGCAGCAGTGCCGTTTTGGAATGCGGATGTAGCAGGGCTCGGTGTGTTGAGACGCAGCAGGGCTGACTGGGTCGTCATTGTGTGTTATAGCTGCTCACATGTATCACAATACAGATGCATAGACATTGCAGCATCGTGAGGTTCAAGGACAGACTCATCTGGAAATGGGCATGTATAGTCACAGTCAAAACGCGTCAACTAGTTGTGATAACTCACCAAGTGTGTGTGTTAACTCTGCTACATCTGTATCCTTCTTGAATGAGAAAACGACTGGCTGCGTTTTTAGTTTTTTTTTTTCATATGTTTGCCCAATGTCAGCCTCCTTGGAGAGAACACAGGAGGTTATGGCAGCTGCGAGTATTCGGCCATTTATAATTGTGCCTTAGACCGCAGCAAATCTGTCTCTGTAGACACAAATTTTAATCAGTCATCTGCATAGTCACAAGGTCCGGTCCTGTGGATTAAGCCTGAGGAAAGAGGTATAATAAACACAATGCCTCCCGCTGCCGTAGGTTATATTACCACGTCTTCTAGAATGATATCGTAGGCGACGGGACGATATTTTGCAAGACAAAAATGATGCTTTGCGGCTCCGCAAGATAATGTTCGGTAATGCAAAAAGAGTGTTGGGATTCACAACGGTAGATTGCGTGCCATAAAAGGTGGTTTTGGGTTAAAAAAAAGGGGGTAAAAATAAATAAATAAAAATGTATTATGCTAATTGTGTAAAAAAAGGAATTGTGCAAATCTCATGTTTAAGAAATTATTTTGAAAGCTGTAAATAGGCATAAATAACGCGTCCCTTCCCCTCACTGTTTACCACTTGCAACATATTTGCCAAACATTGTTTCATTCTTTGCAACATTCCGCTACAATGTCTACCGTCCTGTCGCAGGATCCAGTTTATGGCACAAAATATCATATTGAGGGCTCACGCACATTGCCGCTGCCCGGCCGTGGCCGTATTGCGACCCGCAAACAGTGGGTCACACAATACACAGGCACAGGCCTGTGCACCCCGCGTCACGGATGCAGGACCCATTCACTTGAATGGGTCCGCAATACAGGAGATGTGGTGCGGTGCGGAACGGAGGCATGGATCAGAAGCCCACGGAAGCACTACAGGTTCCGTGGGTTTTCTCTCCTTGCCTCTGCACCGCATGAACTACTTCTTTGCGGTGCGGACAGTCGGATGTGGATACGCATGCGGCGGCCCCACGGTCGGTGCTCGTGCATTGCAGACCGCAATTTGCGGTCCTCAGCACGGGCCCGGACGGCATAGGGTCATGTGCATGAGGCCTTAAAGGGTTTTCCTAGTGTCCTCCAAATAGGTCATCAGTATGTGATCTGTGAGGGTCTGACTAACCCCGGCGGTCAGCTGTTTGATTATAGACCATGACTCTCTGGTGAGCACCGCTGTCTCTTGCTAGGCCAGCAATGTCACGTTCATTGGTCATGTGGCCTAGGCGCAGGTCAGTCCGATTCAAGTGAATGGGCCTGGACTGCAGTACCTGGACACGGCCACTATCCAATGTAGGGCGCTGTGCTTGATAAGCACAAAGGAGCGCCACAGCCTCTTCAAACAGCTGCCGGTTGTCGGACCCCCATGATCACAAACTGATTACCTAGCCTGAGGATTAGTATTAAACACTCAGACAACCCCTTTAACACAGGTTTGAGAATATTCTTTTTTTTAACAGAAAGTAACTTACATTTGTCATGAATTGATTATGCAGTACAAAGAGTCACTTTTATTTTACCCTTCAACACCCAGCCATAGAAAAAAAAAAATGGCTGGGGGCAAAATAAATTGTCTTCGGCTGCTGTTTCCATTCAGTGTGCAGTATATGCTGTGGTCAAGAACTAATAGAGACATACAGTATGTACTGCAGCAAATACCCTCAAATAAAAAACCATCACCGATCCAGTGCATGCTCACAAACAACCATCATGTGACTGCTGCAGCCAATCAGTGGTCTCAGTGGTCACATGTTGCTCTACGGGATGACAGCAGAGGTACAGCACATGACCACTGAGGTCACTGATTGGTTGCACACACTGGACGCTTGTAAACAAGGAACTGGGTACTGGATCGGGGGGGGGGGGGGAGCATAGAAAAGGAGAGTGTTTTTTTTTTGGTTTTTTTTAAGGCATTTGCTGCTGTTATTTTATATCTGTATAAGCTACCACCGGAGCTGTCTCAGGTGTATGGCCAACTTTAAAGGGGTTTTACTTCTGATGACCAATCTTCTGCATAGGTCATCAATATCTGATCAGTGGGGGTGAAGTGAATGGGGCCGAGCGTGATACCAAGCACAGCCGCTATACAATGGACGGCGCTGTGCTTGGTAAGCTGCGAGGCCGTGGTGCTCACAGCTTCTCACACAGCTGATGTCACCACCAGACATCTGAGAAGCTCTGACAGATGCCTTTCAGAACCATCTCCTTGAGCTTCCTTTGTTTTGCTTTCAGTTCCTCATCTCGTTAGCCTCTCTCAGCTGTCATGTAGTTGGACTGATTGCATCCCTTTAAATTCCTCCCCATAATGCATTAGTGTGCGGTTTATACAACTTCCTGGAGTGTGTGTGCATGCTGATCCTATTTCCCAGTCTTCTACATGATAAGTGTTGTGCATTCTTTTGTTTTTCTGTTTGCTGGATCCCAGGTGACCCTGACTGCCTCTGTGTCTAGTGTAGGGAGCCGGTGGTCGTGTCCCCTCACTATTATAGGGTGTTCAGATGTTATACAGTCAAGGTACGAGGATATGCGATCATCTACCATTGGGATTTTCGCATAGGCTGAGCAGTCAGGGAGAGTGCCAGGTCTGATGCAGGGGTCTCCCTTTATGTTCCTTAGTTTTGGATCCAGTGAGTTATATATTCATTTTGTGTTGTCTTGTTTCCTGTACACCTTCTGTGACAGTTGATTGGCGGGAGTCCCGGGTGTTAGACCGCCACCGATCAGTTAACGGTGACCTATGGAGAGAATAGGTCTTCAGTAGTAAAATCCCACAAAACCTCTTTAAAGTTGGCCATACACCTGTTGGCCAAACCTCTGGAGGTAGCTTATCTCTTGTGAGAACAAAAGGATTGGGAACCCTTCTGTCCAAATATACCATCGTGCTAGAGTCAGGAAATCCCTATGCACATTAGATGGTCGGCCAATCCCACCGAAATCGACAGGCCCGAATGCCGTACAGCTAATGTTGATGACCAGCCTAAGGATCACTCTTTTTCAAGGAAAGTTGGAGACCGTACACGTTCCATCTCTCAAAAGTAATAGTGTAAACTTCATGCCTCGAAATCTTCCTGTTTTTGCACAAAACAGCAAAAACGTGCCCTAAAGTGGGCATTTCACGGGTAAATTAAGGGTTTTAAATGCTCAGCAAATATTGAGAGGTACGGATAGAAGTGGGGGGCCAAATTTCAATAGTTGCCATGGTAGTTGTTGAGTTGGAAGGTTTTTCTAGCTTTGAAACTTTTTCTCCTTTTATGATCAACTCCTGATTTTGGCTTCCAAAACTGCCTGCACAAGCTTGACCATGTGGCTGTACACTAAGGCTAAATGCACATGATCACAATTGCGTGCAGATTTTCCGCGCGGATTTGCGTGCGGAAAATCCGCACCGTAGGTCATGTACATTGTATTCTATGAGAATTTGAAATCCTCAATGCACACGATGCAGATTTTTTTTCCACATGGATTTTGACCTGCGGTGCGGATTTTAAAATCCACAGCATGTCAATTTATTTTATTTTTCCTGACCGGATTTTCTTCATTCACTTAGTAAAATCCACACCAAATTCGCATGCAAATCCGCACCAATTTATGCGGATTGACCGCACCGATTTGCCTGTGAACACCTGCAGATTTCAGTGCGGATTCTCCGCACATGAATCCTGAACATGTGCATGTACCCTTAGGCCCCTTCAACATGGGCAAGTATTCTGCGCGGGTGCAATGCGTGAGGTGAACACATTGCACCCGCACTGAATCCGGACAAATTCATTTCTATGGGGCTGTGCAGATGAGCAGTGATTTTCACGCATCACTTGTGCGTTGCGTGAAAATCGCAGCATGCTCTATATTGTGTGTTTTTTTAACGCAACACAGGCCCCATAGAAGTGAATGGGGCTGCGTGAAAATCGCAAGCATCCGCAAGCAAGTTAGGATGCGGTGCGATTTTCACGCATGATTGCTAGGAGACGATCAAAATGGGGACCCGTTCTTTATTATTTTCCCTTATAACATGGTTATAAGGGAAAATAATAGCATTCTGAATACAGACTGCATAGTAAAATAGAGATGGAGGGGTTAAAAAATAAAAAAAACAATTAAGAAACTCACCTTTCTTTTTTGATGAAAAGGACCTGTGGTGACATCACTGCACTCATCACATGGTTCATCACATGGTAAATCACCATATTGATGGACCATGTGATGAGCGCAGTGATGTCATCAAAGGTCCTTTAGCCAGGTCCTGAAGAAAGTAGAAAGAAGAGGAGATCTGCTACGCGATCAAGTGGATGAGGTGAGTTACATTTGTTTATTATTTTTAACCCCTCAATGGACATTTTACTAAGCATTCTGTATTAAAAATGCTATTATTTTCCTTTATAAAACCATGTTATAAGGGAAAATATTAAAATCTACATAACACCTATCCACGAACTTCTGTGAAGAAGTTCGGGTCTGGGTACCAAACATGGCGATTTTTTTTTCTCACACGATTTTACTCACCTCATCCACTTGTTCGCGCTGCCCGGCTTGTCTTCTTTCTTCTTCTTTGAGGACCTGGGAGAAAAGGACCTTTGGTGATGGACGATGTGATGAGCGCAGTGATGTCACCAAAGGTCCTTTTCTCCCAGGTCCTCAAAGAAGAAGAAAGAAAGCCGGGCAGCGCGAACAAGTGGATGAGGTGAGTTTAATAATTTTTTTATTTTTTTAACCCCTCCATCCCTAGTTTACTTAGCATTCTGTATTAAGAATGCTATTATTTTCCCTTATTACCATGTTATAAGGGAAAATAATAAAATCTACACAACACCTAACCCAAACCCGAACTTCTGTGAAGAAGTCCGGGTTCGGGTCTGGGTACCGAACATGGCGATTTTTCTCACGCGCGTGCAAAATGCATTAAAACACTCGCGCTGAAAAAATCGTGCATTTTCCCGTGACGCACCCGCATCCTATCCGGCCCTCACACGCGACGCCCGTGTGAAAGAGGCCTTAGGGTTGCAGACGTGGCAGTCACACCCAAGTCCTGGTGCCCAAAGACCTCTCTATTGCATAAGAAGACTCCAAAGATCATAAACGTCCTGTAGTAGGAGGGGCCCCTATTAAAGATTTTGCATTTAGGGCCCAGGAGCTTCTGATGAGCTTCGACAGGATCTTATTCTAGAGAATTGGATTTCCCTGCATGTGCCCTCCCCTGTCACACAATTTGCCCCCTATCGTGAAGAAAATGACTAGTAAATACCAGCATAGTAGAGATTTGCAGTCAATGTAAATTTTCCTAACTGCCATATATCTTCCCAGCCTCTAGTAATATTGCACTTTGTAAACTTTTCAAAAACAAGAGAACTTTTTTCAGTGTTTATTTTTTTTTTATATATATATATATATAAATTATGCATGCAATTCTTAGATTAAATAATATAGAGTGATCCTATTTGGATTCCCTCCGTATTCTTCCATCCTGAGCTGTCCCCTCTCCGGTGCTGAGCCCCCCATCCGCCGTTAAGTCGCTTGCATTCCATCTGGTCCACGTTTGTTCAGAAGTCATTTCTCTGTCAATCTCTCTTGCCACATTAAAATCTGTCATTACTATTGCATTGCAGCCCGGCTCCTGAGATTTCCCTCACTGTTTTATTGCTCTGTTCCCTCTTTTATTCCCTGCTACAGCAGACAAGTAAAAATAAAGGTTTGTTGTTGAAACATGGCCGGAAGGAAGGTAGAAGGCATACATCTGTCAAGGTATTGCCTTTCTCCAACCAGGGATTAAGGTGTTTTACTGCGCTGACTACACAGGAGTCACACTGAATACATTTCTCAGTAAAACAGAAAAATGAGGGCAGGTTTTTTAGTTTTTTTTGTACAAGATTTTATTGTAGCTTTTTAAGCCAACCGAGATAATTAAGAAAAAGGCAGCGAGTTTGTCTAAAAAAAAAAAATTTATTTAATTAATTAAAATGTAAAAAAGTAAAAACATAAATAAAAAAGATATCACATTTAAATCTCCATATTTAAATAAATAACAGGTTCAGTTTAAAAAAAACATAAAAAAGTTCTATTGAAACATAAACCAGAAATTTAATTGAATGAAAAAATAAAAAAGATAGATTTCTTAGTTTTTTAAATAGAGAATAATATATTTTTTTTAACTCTAAACTTAAAGGTTATTATGAAGAATTTGAGGGCAATTTCTTTGATGATTACGTTTTACTCATTTTGGGCTAAAAATATTTTTTTCAATTGGACTTTGTTAAAGGTTTTTAAAAGTTTTTATACGGTTAAAGAGTCACTAACTTTTTCAAAAAGTGCTGTATGTAATGTTTTCCAAGAGCACAATATGCCCCCCGCTTCTTGTTCTATGGATCTGTAGGGGGTTCTCCAGGACCTTCACTGATCTAAACTTTTCATATGTCTCTATGAGATATCAAAACAATATTTGAAACATTAGTTTCACACTGAAGCCGTCAGGTTGCTGCTCTGATGAGTTGACCTTATCTCTAAATTCCTGCCAACCCCCCCCCCCCCAAATTCTCAGTCCAACCCCTACCCCCCCAGCCCTACTATTAGAGACATATTTGAAAAACTTTACATAGAGCGCTACAAAACATACAGAATACAATACCGCATATTTCTTTATTTCTTACATCCACCGATGTAAACTCTCTCTTTACTCATCTTCTCTATTCGGCCCAGACCGCCATGACAATTTATTTTAGCCGCGTCTCGTCCCAGCAGAGTTTACCACACAGACATCTTAGGTTCCTCACTTTTCCATCATTCTGCCCAGTCTTTGTTAGGTCTCATGCACACGAATGTATTTTCTTTCCGTGTCCGTTCCGTTTTTTGTTACGGACCGTATACGGAACCATTCATTTTAATGGGACCGCAAAAAAAAACAGAAGTTACTCCATGTACATTCCGTTTCCGTATGTCCGTATTTTTGTTCTATTTATGTCCTATTATTGTCCGCATTACAGACAAGGATAGTACTGCTCTATTTGGGGCCGGCTGTTTCGTTCAGCAAAATACGGAATGCAAATGGACGTCATCCGTATTTTTTGCGGATCTGTTTTTTTGCATACGGTTGTGTGCATGAGGCCTGAACCTGCTGCTACCGCCAATACTGTCTCCTCTGCTCCCCAATGCCGCAAACACTATGCTGCCATACAGATAGTCCACTATAGTAATAGTGCTCCAACACTGCTCTCAATAGTAATAGTACCCCTACAGTACACCAAAAGCTATAATGGTCCCCAAGAGTGCCCCCATTAGTTTCAGAGCCCTCAATATTGTGCCCAATAATAATAATGTCCCCACAGTACCCCCCAATAGTAATAATGCCCCATCAGTAACAAGACCCCTCTATGAGGTACACCTAGTGAGCCCACAGTAGTAATAAGGCCTCCTATATTGCACACAGTAATTATAATGAGCCCTATTACGGCTCAGTAGTTATAATGACCCCCTGCAGTGGAAGTACATATAAAGTCCACCCCATAGTGCCTGTACGTATAATGCCCCCCATATAGTGCCCCCTGTATTATAAAGCTTACCCTGTTGTGCTCTGAATTATAATGCCCCATGTAGCGCTCCAACCTATATTATAATGGCCACTCTGTAGGGCCCCTATATTATGATACTCCCTCTGCATTATAATACCCGCAGTAGTGCTCCAGCCTGTATTACAATTCCCCTCCTGTAATGCCCTCTGTAGTGCTGTAGTACCCCCCTCCCCACTAACGGCCCCTGTATTATAATGCTTCTTTCATTTTAATGCCCCCCATAGTGGCAATTGCATTATAAAGCCCCCAGTAATGCTCCCTGTAGTGCCTCCTGTATTATAATGCCCCCCATAATGCTGCCTGTAGTGCTGTAGTGCCCCCCCATAGTGCTTCCTGTATTATTGCCCCATTTAGTGCCATCTTTATTATAATGCCCCCTTTAGTGCTATAATGCTACCCCCCTGGTAGTGCCCCGACATATATATATAAAAAAATACTCACCTGACTCCTTTTCTCTGCCCCCATCTGCGACACAGGCCACAGGGCTCTTCCAGTCAGGACACAGGCCTTCGTGACCACGTGATTGTGCCTCCTCGCGATGTCATCGCAACCTCTTGCACCGTTCTACTGCCTCAGACGCTTCGGGCCCAATGGCCTGCAGCCTATGAAGCTGAACGGTGGTGATGTAGACCATAGGCTCCCATGGCCGCTGCAAACTGCCGGCCCCACAGTAGCCGCCTGAGGCAAGAGTCTCATCTCGCCTCATGGCAGATGTGGCCCTGCACTTATTATATGTAATTTCTTATCCGCAATTTTTCAGGACGGGTGCGGACCCATTAATTTCAACGGGGCCACAAGAGATGCGGACAGCACAGCGTCTGTTGTCCGCATCCGAGGTTCCGTTCTGCAGTTCTGAGGAAAGGATAGAGCATGTCCTATTCTTGTCCGCAATCGTGGACAAGAATAGGCATTTTATGTTATGGTCGCGTCCATGTGTAGTCCCCAATTTGCGGACCGCACATGACCGCTATCCATGTTAAGCGGATCCGCAAAACACTACAATGAGGCCTTAAATGAGTGTTTATCAGCTGTCAGGAGTTTAAAGATACATTAGTGACCCTAGAGCAGCACCTGATGGTTTCAGTGTGAAACTGAACACAAGACATTCTGCAGATGGACGGAAACTTAAAGGGCTTTTGTCACTTCAGCACATGGCTGCAATCCTGTAGAGAAAGTTAATACAAGGCACTTACTAATGTATTGTCATTCTCCATATTGCCTCCTTTGCTGGCCGGATTCGTTTCTCCATCACATTATACACTGCTCGTTTCCAGGGGTTACGGCACAGATACGAGATCAGCGTTTTCTCCTACGGTGTGCAAGCACGACCACCGCTGAGGGATTGCGGGATGTTCGTTACACCTGGATATGAGAGGTGTATACTGCGAATGAATCCAGCCAGCAAAGGAAGCAATATGGAGAATCACAATACATTAGTAACTGCCTCGTATTAACTTTCTCTACATCATGATAAATGCTGTTTGCTGAAAGGAGAGGACCCCTTTAATCCTGGAGAACAAAAACAGTTAAAAATGTTTAATAAAGACTAATAGAAATTTTTTATTTTTAGCCCAAAATGAGAAAAATACAGTCATAAAAAATAAATTGCCCCCAAGGTGTTCATAGCCTTTAAATAACTTAGGCTACTTTCACACTTGCGTTGTTATTTTCCGGTACTGAGATCCGGCAATACAGAAAAAAAAAAAGTTTCCGTTTAGTCCTCGTGCGAAAGAGATCCGTTCAGGAGGCATCAGGATGTCTTTCGTTCCAGAAGCTCTGCAAGCTGCGGTCATAAGAAACGTAAATAAACGGATCCGGCACTGAAAACAATGTTAAGTCAATGGCGACAGATACGTTTTTTAGGAGCTAAAAAAAAAAAAAAAGATCCGTCACTAAACACATTGAAAGTCAATGGGCGACGGATCCGTTTTTTTACCGTTTTGATTTCACACAACCGCATGCAACTGAACAGATGCATCCTGATATGCAAAACCTCTGCCGGATCTCAATACCGGAATTAACAACGCAAGTGCGAAAGTGGTCTGACAGGTTTCAATAAAAAATTAATAAATAAATATATAAATATATAAAATATGAAATTTTTATATGTAAATAAACATTACAGTTATCTAAGAAAAAGAAAGAAATTAAATTAAATCTCTTTAAATAGATAAAAAATAGAATTTGTTTAAAAATAAAAATATGTACAGTAATAAATAAAATTTTATTTTTCGAAAATACATTTTTAACCATAGATGAACTTATCGTTTCACCATAGAATTTCGCAATATGTTCATCTTCAGCCGCCAGAAGAGAAGAAGAAGAATTCTGTGTCTTGTCTTAACACCTAGCAACAGTTCAACTAAAATATGCTCCAGAGATGCTGTAAACTGCAATTTGTGTTCTAAAGGTGATTGAAAGCTCTCAGGAGAGGCAGCTTCTCGAGTTTTCTCACAAAGGGATGTTCTTGGCTTCCAATGGCAGACGTGCTGCTAATGTTTATGCAAGGTTTTCACGTTTGTCCAAGTGGAATTTTTTTGTATGTGGTCAAAAATAATCTCAAGGCTCTGGAGATCTGTGATGGTGGCGTAATGCAGGCAGATATTTGTTTTGGGGGAGCCGGGTTCATGTTCATGAGGATCAGCCCCTTGTTATGTTGGTAAATGGGACAGTTGGGCCAAGTCATCGGGAGCCCCATATCAAAACTGGGACTAGGGCCTCCTCTTGGCCACAGGGGCAGGTGAAGCTCTAACCATCTGTTCTGGGCCTTATAGCAGCTGCAGCGCCGGTTGCTCGTCCCTCGGTTAAGTGGTGATGTGCCGATCAACTTGTTAAATTGTTCATTGGCGCTCATCGCGGGCAGAAATCTGCCCATGTAAAAAGACTTTGAGATATGCAACATCACAGCAATATGAAAGAGACATGAACATCTTAAGCCATAAAGCAGCATGCATCTCTATCTCGGTTAGCAGGTCACTGCGTGCCACAAAATCAACACAACCCTCATCTGCGCAGCAGGAATTTCTACCATGATCTGTCCTATCTGTCTATCTATCTATCTATTATCTATCATCTATCTACAGCAGGCATGCTCAACCTGCGGCCCTCCAGCTGTTGTAAAACTACAACTCCCACCATGCCCTGCTGTAGGCTGATAGTTGTAAGCTGTTCAGGCATGCTGGGAGTTGTAGTTTTGCAACAGCTGGAGGGCCGCAGGTTGAGCATGCCTGCTGTAGATAGATGATAGATAATAGATAATAGATAGATAGATAGATAATAGACCGGATAGAGACATGGATGACTTCTGCACATCTTGACTTTTAAGGCTAAGGCTACACGATGAAATGTGTCGTGCGACACATAGGGCAGGAACAACACTGCGACATGTGTCGCGCCAATGTTGCACGACAATTTTTATAATGATAGTCTATGGTGTGGCACTGCGACACGTCATCTTGGATGGATTTTTTGCTACTGTTGTGTCGCAGTATGTTGCATGTCGCAGTATGACACCATAGACTATCATTATAAAAATTGTCACGCGACATTGGTGAGACATCAATGTCACGCGACACATGTTGCAGTGTAGCCCTAGCCTTATTTGAGGAGGTTTTGCACATCTAGCGTTCTGCTTGGGTCGGACTTTTACCTACAAACGTGATTTATGTTTTTTTTTTTTTCAAAATGCTTTGCTTTGATGCAAAGTTGCATGAAGGCGCCCATCCTTATGCAGTGTCAGGTGGAGTTTTACAAATGTTTGGTCACAGTGTGAATTGTTTTTTATATCTAGATGCAGCAATCGCCTTCTGTACAATGCACTGCTCTATTTGAGCACCAGGCCATGTTAGCAGAGCCCCATTCTAATAATAATGGTGATATAACTCCACGTTATACAGATTGTGCACTGTGCTGTTTGGACAGATGGTGATGGCTACCTCTGCAATTCAGGTTTTATTTGCGTTTGTCCAACGTGTGCAAACTTGCCCTGGCAGCAAAAGGGTTAAACTACGCACCACCCTGAGATGACAGGGCAGATCATGATGATGACTGGCATTCAAAGAGTTTTCCTACAAAGAACAATTATCCGCTGTCCACAGGAGCGTTGATCGCTGGGGGGAACAGCAGAGCTGATCATATATTTATCCTTGACCAGTCCCTCAGAAGTGAATGGAACAGAGGACGGTCACGCCTGCGCACATGACCGCTAGGGAAATGTGTTCTTTATGGGACCCCCGCACACAGCGCTATGCGGCAGTGCATCCAGGCCATAGGGTTCCTTCGATCCTAGTTGCACAACCTCTGTGCACTGCTATATAAAATGTGTTGGGCCCCATATGTATGGCGGTACATTCAGAGTCCAGTGGAGCATGCCCAGCAGAAAGATACCTCCCTATGCCTCCTGAAGAAATCAGGGGTACAGAGGAGGCATCACGAACTCCTATGGCAGCTCTACTACAGCTCGAGACCCAGCAGAGCTATAATATGGCCATGTAGCTGGGCCGTAATGCTGCTATAATGACAGCAACTTTAGAAATGAGCAAATATTTTAATAGATTTGATTCTGACCCAATTTGGCCTAATTTGATTCTGATTCTGATAAATTTGACCCAAATTGAAAGTCTGTGAATTGCCTGGAAAAGTCTCTGTCTCTCTCTCCCTGTCTCTCCCTCTTTCTATCTCTCTCTTTTCCTCTCCCTCTTCTTCTCTTCCATCTCTCCCGCTCTCTCTCTCTAACTCTCTCTTTCCCTGTCTTTCTCTCTATCTCCATCTCTCCCTCCTTCCCCTCCTTTCTCTCTTTCCCTCTCTCTTTCTCACTCTCTCTTCCACTCCCTCTCTTCCACTCCCTCTCTCTCTCTTCCACTCCCTCTCTCTATCTCCCACTCTTATCGTCCTCTCTTCCTCTTTCCTTCTCCCTCTCTCTTTCTCTCTGTCTCTGTCTCCCTCTCTCTCTCTCTTTCTCTCTTCCACTCCCTCTCTCTCCCTCCCGCTCTCTCTATCTCCCACTCTTATCTTCCTCTCTCTTTCTCTTTCCTTCTCCCCCTCTCTCTCTCACACTATCTCTCTCTCCTCTTTCTTCCTCTCTCCCTCTCTCTCTCACTCACTCTCTCTTTCTCTCTGCCTCTGTCTCACTCTCTCCCTCCCTCTCTCTCTCTCTTTCTCTCTGTCTCACTCTCTCCCTCTCTCTCTCTCTCTCCCCCTCTCTCCCTCCCTCTCTCCCTCTCTCTCTCCTCCCTCTCTCTTCATCTCCTCTTTCTTCTCTCTCCCTCCCTCCTCTCTCACTCACTCTCTCTTTCTCTCTGTCTCTGTCTCACTCTCTCCCTCCCTCTCTCTCCCTCTC